>NW_026556045.1:0-43311 GCF_029017545.1 Prosopis cineraria | reverse complement strand
AAATTATAGGGATTAAAAAACATTAAAAAAATAAGAACTTAAAATACAAAGGCCACCTATCTTTTTAAAATTATAATGACTGAAAATATTGATAAAACTTATAAAGACTAAAAAAATTGAAAAAACTATAGAAATCAATTATTATATTTTTTTCAAGGTTTAAAGATATGTGAATTCAGAAATGCAGGCCAAAAAAAGCAGAATAAATAAAGTTATATTGCCATAATAAATGTATAGTTTAATTAAAACATTATTCATTTAAAAAGAAAAGTAGATTTAAGTACATTACATTTAAAATATTTTGATAATGAAAAGTCACAAAAATTGATATTTATTCAACAATAGTTGAAAATTGAAATTTTATTTTTAGATTTTGGAAATAACTTAAAATTTAATTATTTAAAATAAGGGGATAAGTTCAATCATTGACCCAAATAAAGTTAAATGCAATTATTTATATTTTTGAGTTATTAGTAAAATTATAATTTTATACAAATTTTTTTAAAAATATAATTTATAATTTTTGCTACTTTTTAAAAAAGACATTAGGCCCAACCAACTAAAATAATTCAAAATTAGGTTTCAAAAATTAAATTTTAAAAATTTAGAAATTCTTCTTTTAGTTTTGTAAATTTTACTGTGATAAATTTGTAATTTATTTTAAAAAATTTAATATGATTGAATAATAAATAAATTAAATTTTCCTGTTAAAATTTGAAATACAAGTTGTAAATTTATCATAACAAAATTAAAAAATAAATTTATAAATTTTTAGAGTTTGAAACTTAAAGACTTAGTTTCAATTAATTAATTTCTTAGACCTCTGTCATTTTTTCTCAACTCTAGCCTGTCTATTCTTAAAGCACAGTATTGGAAAACGGTTTTAAGTGGTCCGCTAAATGGGTTAAGTTGAATGGTAACCATTGAACAAAAAATTTTGCCAGACAAAACTAAAAGCTAGAAGAAAGATGATCGAGGGATCAGGGACTCGTGATCGGAGGCGGGGAAAGTAGAAGAAAGAATGTGCAAGTCAAGCCCATGATATGCACGCATGAGCCTCCCTATGTAGTAATGACAGGGCTAAGATATTCTCACCATTTACATCACCATCTTATGTAAAAAGGATGCAGATTTCTCTGCTGAGAGAGCTACAAATAACCCCAACATGGAAAATATTAAAAAGGATTATAAACTAAGCAAAATAAAAATTAAAAACGACTATAAATTAAACCTAGATTGTGTACTTGTTAAAGTATAATATTGAAAAACAGTTTAACTAGTATGATAAGAAGAAGAAAAAATACCAGTTAAATGGGTCGAGTTCAATGACGAACCATTGAACCAATTATTTGATTGATTAATAAACTTTGGAGTGCAAAACCAAGCACAGTATAAATTAAAAGGACTATAAGCCAATTAACTTGTATAATTTGTTAAAGCATAGTATTGCAAACAGTTTAACTAGTTTTAACTAGTCTGGTAAGAAAGAAGATGAAAAAACTGATTAAATGGGTCGATTTGAATGGCCAACCATAGAGCCAATGATTTTTTAATCAATTTAATAAAATATTTTGTTAATGATTATTTGATTATAATTTCAAACACCAATCCTTCAGCTAATTCCTTACATATTCAATGACGGGTTGAATTTCATGAGTGTGGGTATTTTATTATGTTTTTTTTTATTTTTCATTATTAGAGAAACCATTTACTTTTAATTTGTATTTTTTATAAATAAATCAACATTTCAATAAATATTTTATACAATCTTTTTAAGTCACTCCTCATAATTTACATTAATAAAAAATAATTAGTATACCTATGTGATTAATTTAAGACATTTTAGTCTAAGTTTTTATTTTTAAATATAATTATTATAATTAAGTAATTTTTTTTAACTGTATGATATATTTTTTTTCCCTTGTATGTAACAATAAGGAGTACTTGAGCCTGGAACATCTGAATCTGAGGTCTGAAGAGTGATGGTCGTGGCTCACTTTAAGACGGAAAAAGCATCATGAAAAATCTTCTTCATTGACTTACTGCCAAAATGATAAAAATAGAGAAAATCACTTTATCTTTGTCCCAATTTTCCAATTTTCTCCTGCCCCCTCCATACTTTCTTCGATGGCCAGGTCTAGCTTCCTTTCCCCATGGCATCCATCAACCTCTCTCCCAAACCACAATCCGCCTTCCTGTTTTCCCGTGTACATCCCTCTCTTCTCACTCTAAACAATCTTCCGGACAAATTCAGGAATCCCTGTAAGTTCAGAAGACTCATAATCGCCAAATCCAATGGCGGCGATGACTCAGTTGACGTTCCCGACCGTTTGATTTCAGCCCTTTGTTATTTCTATCCTTTATTTGACGGTATTCAATATGGCAAGTACGTCATCACTCGGTTTTATCCTGTTCAAGCTATCGTACAGCCTCTGGTTCCCGCAATAAGAGTGTTCAAGAGCTTCCCTTTCAATGGTTTCTGGTATTCCTGACTCTTACTTTGTTGTTGTGAGAAACCCTAATTTTTAGCAGATTTGTGAGGTTCAATACGATGCAAGCCATCGTCCTTGATGTGCTGTTGATATTCCCTGACCTCTTGGAGAGAAGCTTCAATCCAAGAGGTGGCCTGGGCTTGGATTTGATGATGAGTTTGGATAGCACTGTGTTTTTGTTCCTGTTGGTGTGCTTGATTTATGGTTCTTCTTCTTGCTTGCTGGGTCAAGCCCCTAGATTGCCCATTGTTGCTGAAGCTGCTGAGAGGCAAGTTCTTTGAATGCCCATTTCCTTTACTTGTATAGCTATTTTCCATTTTCAACTAGAGCCTAGCTGTTAGAAAACACAGCTTTCTCATTTGCAAGCAACTCAAGTTATGTAAGACAGCTTTAATTTCTTATTTAATCATTGTATTCTTGGAATACTTTCAAAACCGGAAAATTGTTAATCTGACTACATATTTGAATTGGTGTTCATTTGACACAATGGAAGACTGAGAAAGGTTGCTTCTTTATTTTCATTGAATTTAATCTTTTGTATATCTGTTTCGACTGAATGGACAGGGTGGTTGGCTTTGGGCCATCTTTCATAACTCTGGGCATTGAAATATAGGAAACTAACTTGATTGCAAAACATGATATCTCATTGCCTTCGGAACAAGGTATTTACTTTACTGCATTCATTGGGCTAAATATCTGCCGTTAGCAAGAAACCAAAGTGTTGTTCATTCATTCGTTTGTTTTATTTTAAAAGGGATAGTTTAAGTTGGGGAGCTGTATGTCAAGCTGAACTGACAAATTTGCTAACCTTGTTTCTTGATTGTCATGCTGTGTTAGCAAGTAGAGTAAATAGATACTAGTGCCATGACCGTGATAGGGAGAAGCTGAGATGTATAGAATTAGAAAGCTGCTTTACCTGTGCCATTGTATTTTAAAACATTTCACAATTCATTGTTGCCCCCTCGAAAAAATCATTTCTTGCATATATCAACAGCAGTCTTTAATTTAAAACAAAACAAAACAAGGAAGAAGTTATGTTCTTTGTTTATCTATATAAAATACATAAACAACAACCTTGAAGATGACAGTAGTCAATGCTGTTGCTCTCTGTTGTTGTTTTCTTTTAGATGAGTTATACTGCCTCTAAGTTCGTTATAATATGGACTGTCAGTGGTATTATCTGTTACTGCAGCAATGAAATGCTGTGTTGTGTAGGTTTATTTGAAATCTTATTGGGTAAGAGAGAAAATTATATTAAGTGGCCGTGAAAAGCTTAAAATGAATTTCTGATGGCCATTAACCACGTTAACTTTTAACACCTCCCTTGGTTTGGTAACATGTCTGTTTGTATCACGGATGATATATACCACAGTTATGCCTTCAGCTGTTGTTTTGGTTCAAATATTTTCTTTTCTTTTCTTGTATTTTTATGAAAACTCTAGTCAAGAAATTAAATTTACTATGTTTGATATATATGTTTCTCAACGAGGTTTCCTGAGAATTCCAAGTTCCCCTGGCATTCATTATTTGCCCACTCTTTTTTAGGTAACTTAATCCCACTCATGCTCCCGGGATTTCTTGATTCCCAGGTTCCTTCCTCTTTGCTTTTTTGTTGGTCATCCTATCTCCTCATCTTTCCTTCAAGTCTCAAACTAGTGTCATCTATATTTTCCACCGGATCTTTCCAACATCATCTTGCCTTTTCGTCTGGGATTCATCTGAGCTTCCCGTGTTGAGGTTACAAGTAATTGTGTGGCCAGAGCATATCAACATAAGCAAAAGAGAAATCAAGATAATCAATTCATCATTGTTGTTCTGGCTTATCATCCAAGCTTAAGTCTTTCCCATTCAATTAGATAAATTAGACAAGCTTTCTTCTCCTCTGTGACGCCAAACAGTTAACAGCCCTCTGTATCCATGGTTGCTGAAGATAGAATTAGTGCTGGAAGGACAGGAATAGATGCACTGACGGTTCGAATGATTGAGCAATGCAAAATGATTGTTAACGATTACAAGAGAAGCCATGAAGTTGGAGCAGTTCAGCTAAGCTGCGAAAACTGTTTAGTTGAGAAGTTGTCTAGCAACGAAGTTTAGGATTATCAAATAAAGCATTGATAAAATATATGGATACCCAATGCCTGGGTCTAGATTGCCTGGGTGACTATTCTTTGTGGTAAACTAAAAATATTTAGGCCAAGCCACACTTGAAGCCTTAACTGTTTTCTCCTCTCTTCTATCTCGTTTTGTATGGCTTAAGGGAAATTTTGGACGCGGAGATTGGTCATAATGAAGTGAGTCCTGAGTTGAAATTGCTGGCAAGAAAATGTCTTGAAGCATGCATGACAAGAATGAGCGCGCAATTACATCTATTTCTTGAGAGTTTTTTAAACACAGGTAACTTGGGCTCAAGGTGTTCAACAAACGTTAAATTTTGCATCTGAAGCTGTCAGAACCAATGTAACTTCTGTTCCGTAAAAATCTTGGCTCATGCATAGATGCAAAGGGCAGTCTTTTTACCAGCATGCTGCAGAAAAATGACGACCTTGAGTTATCAGTTTGACTTGGATTAGCTTTAATGCTTTATCATGGAATCTAAGGCATAAAAGGATATCACATGCTAGTTATCAGTTTCATTTTTTGTCCATTCCATCTCTGTTATTGAACTAATTACTTCTAGCATGGCTATTGTCAGGCTAGCCGTAAAATGCCTTTTCTTCGTCAGTGACCTCCTTAGAATCTATCTTATTCCAAAATTTGGTTCCAGATGTCTCTTTTGTGAGTAGTGGAAAGCTCTCCGAGATGATGTTGATAATACAAACCCTAATCATTGGATGCAGTTGCATGCCTGGCATGGTACGGAGATTACAATTACTCAGGTTCACGGCATCGTTCACAGATGGCTTCAGTTTTCCTTCTAACGGGGCCAGGGGCGAAACCCGAAACTCCCCCCCCCCCTCCTTTCCAAATCCCAACCCCAAAAACAAAAACCAAAAAACCCCTACACCAGCTTCGTCTGCATGTGGTGTGAGTGGGTTGAGTGGCCCCCCTCCTTTTGTTTGGAAAACAAATTCTCCTCTCTATCTCCACTTCTTACAAATAAATTGTACATACGTATATAATTATAATTTTGTACTTCTATGTTAGAAGATATAAACTGTAACACCGTATATATTGATTCATAAAAATATTTTTTTATTTGATGCATGATGAAAAATACTTTCTTATCATCAAAAAGAGCAGAACTTAATGTTTACTCTCTGTTAAAAAATATAAAATATTTTAAAAATATTTTATTTAAGGAGAGATGTTAAAATTTATATGAGGCAATATGGGTTTTTTCAATGTGCAAGTAATGCAGTTTTTCTAAAAGTACTCTTAATTAAGGGTAGAATTAATAAAGTTATCTAATAAAAAAATTTCATTAAATAAAGGTAAATATGTAAAGAGTGTATTTCCTTCGTCTCTATGTATAGGTATTTTTTAAAAATTTATTTTATCTTTAAATATAAAGGGTGGCAATGATATTTTTAAGTAATTAGATAATTTTATTATTTTTTAAAAAAATAAAATAACTCATTAATTGTATATTTTTTCTACTACTATCATGATATTAATTATAATATTATTTGGGGTAAAACAAAAAAATCATTGTGTTTTTGTGTGAGTTCAACTAAATAACAAATATTTATTCATATGTGAGATTTAGTTAAAAATATCTTTATATAAGGATGGGGGGAGTGTAATTTTAAAGATAAATAATTAACTCATTAAAAATGTCTTATAATAATAAATGAAAAGTATTATGAGTAAAATGCACTAATATCTCCTCTATTTTATTTTAGTTATATATACATTTTTTTTATTTTAAAAATTTGTATGAATCTCTCATAAAATCAATAGTTAGAAAACGCAAACCTTCCAAGTACTTCTCTTTAAACATGGATGTTTTTTAAAAATTATTTAAATTGCCTAGAAGAACTTTAATTCATGTACTTTTTACTTTTTATAATGGAAAAATTAACAATAAAATCCTTTTAGATTGTATAAATGAAATTTTGATATATTAAAATGCTATAATTTTTTTGAAGTCCCTGAAGATTTTTCTGTTATTAAAAATTAATGTAAAAATTAAATTATTCTTGATTGAAATAAAAATTTCAAGATTTATAACAGATATTTCACGCCCTTGATTCACAAGTTTTATTTTAAAATTTATAATTTTTTTTAAATCACAAAAATTTAATGGCAATTCACAAGTTCGTATTTGAAATCTTGATATTCTTCAAGTTTTATCAAGTTTTGCAAATATCAATTGCCATTTATAAATTTTATTTTAATATTCACAACTTTTTTTATAAAATCGCGAGTATTCAATAGCAATTCGCAAGTTCGTAAGTAGTTGATATGAGACTTGAGATTTTTATTTGAATCAAGGACAATTTAATCTTTTAAATTAATTTCTTTATGACAGAATAATTTTAAAGACTTCAAATAAATTATGGCATTTTAAGGGATTAAAATGTCATTTAGATAATTCAAAATGATTTTAATGTTATTTTTTCTTTTATAATTCTTATCTTGTGATTTTTTTCATATTATAAAAATTTTAATAAAATTTTTATTCTACATTTTAAACTAAATTATCATTATAAATAGTAACTTTAATTTAAATTTGGCCTCCCTAAACTTCCTATCTTGGTTCTGCCATTGTATGGGGCAATTTAAAAGGATGAATTTGAATATGAAAATAAGGGAGGTTTTTCCTCATCCTACAACAAGTAAAATTGCATGTCTGATGAGTAGATTAAATCAACTTACTTAATAATGACTTAGTTATAGTCTTTGAGTTTTATCAACGCTTAAAAATTATTAAAATATATTTTTTAAAAAAATTAAAATAACCATTATGATCGGAACATTTTTCAAGTGTGCCATGACTTTTAAAATTGTGAGATTTGGTGTTTTTGAATATCATGTGATAAAATATATAACAACCGTTCAATTAAATTAAATGATTATTATTATGCTGTATGAAACATCCACTAAGTAAATAGATTTGTGTCACCCGCTTTGTCTAACTCTAAATGAAATTGCACGATGAGATCACAAGAGGCTAGGGAATAATTCAAGGAGGATTCAAGATTCACCAAAAACCCATGTGTGGTTGCACAGTACTTCACAAGAAGCTTATCTTAAAAGTTTAGTTGCAATCAAGAAAGTTTTTTTCCCTTTAAATAATAAAATAAATAAATAGAAATGGATGGAAAATCGCATAAATAATCTACAAACGGTGTCTTCATTATTTCTTTATTTTTTTTTGGATAAAAAAGGACGATATTGTTATAAATGTCTTCATTATTTCTAGCAACAAATATCTAAAAGTCTCACTCGAGTTTTAAAGTAAGTAAAATCAACATTTGTTAAGGGTAGTGTTGAAGAATGTATCAATGGGCCTGTTTGGATACCCATTTAGAATCAATTTTGGGTTCAAAATCATGGTTTTAAAAATTTTTATCCAAACACCCCAATTTTTTCAAACTCCATTTGGTTTTCAAAATTCCATTTGGAATAAGCTAAAATTTGTTCCATTTTGAAAAATCAATATCATAATCAATTTTTGAAAATTTATCCAAACACCATCACATTCTAATAATCAATTTTTTTCTTAATCAATTTTTTCCAATTAAAATCCAAACACACCCAATAAAGTTTTAGAAGTCTTGTCATGATAAGCTAATAAAATTTAGTTGGGTTAGATCGAATAAGTGTTAAGCTCTTTCCAAAATAATTTTTTCACACAATTATTTAACTCAAATTTGAGATGTTATTTCACCGGCCAAAAAAAAAAGGGGGCTCGAGATCTTATTGCCCCGGGGAAAGATATTATGATTTGTACACGAATGGTCATTTTGATCTTTTCGGTTAAAATTATAATTTGAAAATTATATTGCTTTGTCATTGGCACGTGCACAAGAATTTATAGGCCAACGTCTATTCTATATTTCTACTCTTTCCGGTAATTGCTGCGAATTCTATTTTCGACAACCAACCCTCCCTATTTTATTATTGACCCTTTCTTGTCTCCATCATCAACCAATTGTCTTCTTTCTTTTCTTTTTTCCTTTTAAAATTTCTCCCTCAATTGAAACAAAAGCCACGGCTATACATTTTCCAACTAACATCACATGATCGGTGATAAAAATAAGTACTGCCGTTGTTTTTTAATTCGTCACTTCTTTTAATTTTATATTTATTTTATTTCGTGGGTCATACGATTTGTGACCAGATGTAACATGAAGAGGCATTTTAATTTGCATAAATATTTGCCGGTGGTTGTCGGCAAAATTTATTCTTTCCATCTTTGTAATTTTTATTTATGAATCTTAGTTTAAGAATAGAGAAGTTGGTTAAATAAATTAATAATTAAGTAAAGCTAACAGAATAATTGATGCAAAGTTTTGTAACGTTCGTTCTAACTCCTATCCATGCCCTTAAAATTTTAACATATTTACTTTTAAGTTTTAATATTTTACCCTCTAATTCTTGAGCTTTAAGATTTTGCACTCCCTCACTCACTCAAGGATCTTGGCTTGCCACTGGTCGAGCCAAGGGAATTTAAATTTGATGAGAGGTTTAGATCTATTCATTTAATAAGTCTTTTGTAAGATATGATAATAAAATTTTGATTGAATCGAGCATTTGTAATAACTTTTTTTACATAATACTAAAAAAAAATAATCAAATTTTAATCATTTTTTAGGGCGGTAGCATATGTTAGAAATTATAAAGTACTGAAATTTCAAATTGTTTTACATATTAGTATCAGTAACTAATACTTTTTGACACATATTCATAAAATATTGAAAATTTTTAAAATTAAAAGATTAATTGTTGATACACATTTAATACTTTTAAATTACAAGTCAATATTTCAAAGTTGATGCTTCAATATTTTTAAGAAATCTAATTTTGCTAAATATTGCCACATTAATCTTTTGTTATTTCTAATATATTGATGTAATTTGCTTTTAAAGTTGACAATTAAATTTTCTTAACCATAAAACATATGAATATAATCTTTTAACATGTAAACTTTAAGTAGAGAATTATCTGTAGCAAAAACTTTTCACACACATATGTGTGCATACACATATTAAATACATATCTTATCAATTCACATATTATATATGTGTATCATAGGTTAGAAGTGCCTTGATTGTAATGTTTGTTTTAAATTTTTGAACAAAAAATGTATTTTTAATTTTCAGGTATTGAATAAATATAATATGTATAATTGATATATTAATTGATTAAGTATATTTAAGCCAATCACCAAATTTAAATCCAAGTAAGGTTGGCATGAATTAAGAATTAAACTAAATTGGTGTAATGTGATAAAAACAGTATGTTTAATGGCTCGGTGAACATATTTTGACTGCAACGGAGTATTGTATCGTTGAATTCTTATAAATAAATTATATGGTTGAAGATGAATTGGACGCTAATAAAAAATTTACAGAAGCTAAGGCCAAAAAAAAAAAAAAACCATTACAGGAGCATGTTACGTATCACATTTTATGGACGAGTGAACGGTAGTTGAACACTGTGCCAGAGTTGTCGCCTGTCGGTGGAAGATTTTAACGGACCGTTGTTAATGCCCCGTTTCCATCATCCACGTGTCACCGGCGTTGACCGTTCAACCTTCCTGGTCTGTAGCCACATTACATTGTCTCGCCTTCTTTGCCGCGTTGTCTCATTATTCCAATTCCATTCAAAGATTCTTTTATAATGTTTTAATTCTTTTTATAAATTATTTTATTAACCTCGTTAATATTAATATAAAAAAATATAAAAAATAAAAATAATATCATATTATTTTTTATAAAAGATATTTTTAAAAATATTTTTTAAATATTATTTAAAAAATTACATCGTGATTTATAAATGAGATTAAATAAATTTTTTAAAATATATGTTGGAGGAGTGCTCCTTTTCATTCTTTTTATAAATTATTTTTAATTAATTCATTAAAATTAAGATAAGGTAGTTAAAATAATATCTTTAATTTTATACTTACTTTACAAAAAGTAATTTCACATGTGAATTGTTTTAATTAAAATATTATACTTTTTAAAAAATTTTCTTGGAAGGTAGTTTTAAAATTACATATCAAATATTAAAAAAATTAAGAAAAAATAACTTATAAGAATGATCAACAAAATCTTATAAAATGTGACTTATAAAAATGAACGAATGGGGTGTATTGTTTTGAAAAATGATAATAAGTTTCAAAATAAAAAAATTATGATAACTAGATTCCAATAATTTTTAAAAAAATAAATTGTAAATATTAATTGGTGTCAATGCCAATTACAAATTACAAGTTATATTTAGAGTTTGATTATCTTGTTTACAATTAAAACTATTAAATTTGTAATTGTTTAAATTAATATTTTTAACCTAACTATTATAAATGGATTGTTTTGAGACTTTTATGTCACTTTATCATATTTTTTATTATATGTGCCTATATTATTCGTATTCAATGATCTTAAAACTGCTAATAGCTTCTAAAAATTAAATACAGAAAACAATAGTATTATGAAAAATGTTAGAATTTTTTTTTGAAATATGTAAATGATGATGAAATCTCACAAAATGTAATAATTCTTTTCAAATCACTTGAGATTTTTCTGATATTACTATCATTTATGAAATAATTATAATGTCTTTAATTTTTTTAAAAGAACCAGTGATTATTTTAATTTAAATAATGATTACTTTTTTAAAAAATGACTAAAAATGGATAGTAAATGAAAAGTTTGAATTTACAAATTTTTAATCACTGAAGTTCATGTGTTGTGAATATCAGTAAGTACTTTAGTTTAAATAATGATTTTTTTTTTCTGGTAATGACTAAAATAGGATAATTAATTACAACTTTCTCTTTGTAAAAATTTTAATTACTAAAATCAAGGTGTTATAAATATTAGTGACTATTTTAATTTAAGTAATGATTACTTTTTTAAGCGATGACTAATATTGGATGATGAATAATAAGATCTGTTTTGCCCATTTCTCTGTTTATTTTAAATTGAGAGCATTATAGTCATTTCACAAAAGATATTGATGTTATAAAAGTTTTCAAGAGACTCAAGAAGAATTATTACATTTATAAAAAATATTTACATATTTCAATAGGATTTTTCTATTATTTTAACTAGTATTATTTATGAGTAATGAAGACATACAATTTTTAATTACATTCTCTTACTTGTATATTAGTAGCAATGATCTAAGAATTGGACTAAACTAATTGATTCAATAAAGAATTAGTCCAGTGTTTAGTGTGGACACGAGAAGATTTGAGAGATCAAAGAACTACTTTAAAACTATTTGAACCAACCTTAATCCAATAAAATCAATCATTAGATTGGTTGAACGGGCCACTTGAAATTTTTATTCTAAAAAATTTCAATTCATATCTCAAGTCAAAATTTATATTTATCTATACAAAATAAGCATGGAAAAGAAAAAAAAAATCATGCAAAAATATGCATATATGTATTTTGAAACTATAAGCCATTCATCATAAAAAATATATTAATTTATTTATAATCAATTTGAATGATTCAATTATAATACAGTCCAGTCATTAAATTATGAATGAATACTTTGATTGGTTAGATGAATAGACAATGATCAGTCAATTTTTGTTAATATTGCTAATAGCCACTTATAAGGAAAATTCATATTCCTCATGCTCTGGAGTAACGTTTAACTCAAGTTTGAGCTTAATTACATCCACATGCACTCCATTTTTAATTTTCCAGGTCCTCCTACCAAAGCCAATTTTCTTTAACTGGCCCATAACTGATAGCTAGGATAAAACTTTTTACAACCACCCGCACCCGATCATCCCCCATTACAGAGCCCCACCTTAAAATGCCCTTTTCACTTTCCAGCGCGGGGTAATCCGATTCCAATTCTATGCTTGTGCCATCGTCAATCGTGCACGCTATAAACTTTAACCCTTTTTAATATTGGCTTAAATTAATTAAAATCAAAAAATAAAATTAAAAGCAGCTCAATGCCCTCTCTAGTTTCATCTGTAGAGCAAAATTTTTTTTTATCTTATTTATGAGTGATTTTATTAAATTTTTTATAAATTTTTTATTTATGCTCCATTAAATGTTAGAGGGTGAAACTATATCATTAAAATATGTATATTTAATA
Source organism: Prosopis cineraria (assembly GCF_029017545.1). Lineage (NCBI taxonomy): Eukaryota > Viridiplantae > Streptophyta > Magnoliopsida > Fabales > Fabaceae > Prosopis > Prosopis cineraria. The sequence goes on along the minus strand of NW_026556045.1, from coordinate 30,583 downwards.
AAGATAAATTAAAAATATTAAATTGTTAAATAAATTTAATAAATTTTAAAAATAAAATATGTTAAAAATAATTTATAAATACGTATATATAAAAGTAAAGTATCCTTTCCGAAAATGTTTCTTTATTCTTTACTGGTCACGCAGGTTGTTCAAGGATCAAGAGATGCTATGCTGCAACGAGCAAGTCATGTGATCAGCTTCCAACCGCCATCGTTACTCTAATCCCAAATCTTCTTCGATCCTTCTGGAACACTGTGCCTTAGATTTTTCTATTCTTTTTATATTTATTTTTTATGTCGCAATTAAATAGTGTTTCTTACGCCACACATTTTTTTATATATATATGACCAGCTCATTTTAATGCTTCACTAGACAACAAGAGTGGGTAATCGGTAATAATCTCTAAATCTAAGCCCTTTTCCGTGGTCCCTCACTACTAAACGCCCTGTCCTTCTAGCTTTCTCTCTCTTCTCCACTGTACTACTGTGAGCGTGCTTTCTTCTTCCCCTTTCTTGCAGTTCACTGGTTTCTCACTCTGCCGTGCTCTTCCAGAATGCTGCTCCGGCCGGTGAATTACGCAGGGACTCTGGTCCTCGTCGTGGTGCTGATCGTTTCTGTAACCGCCGTTTACGCGCACAACATCACGCGCATTCTGGCCAAGCATCCGGAGTTTTTCTACGTTTAACCATTACTTAACCCTCACACACTTGGCTCCGGAGATCAACGGCAAGACCACCATCACCGTCTGCGCCGTTGATAATGCCGCGATGAACGAGCTGCTTGCTAAACACCTCTCAATTTACACAATTAAGAATATTCTCTCCCTGCATGTTCTTCTTGATTACTTTGGGGCCAAGAAGCTCCACCAGATCACCAACGGCACTGCATTGGCCGCCACGATGTTTCAAGCCACGGGGACTGCTCCTGGATCCTCTGGATTCGTAAACATTACGGATCTCAAAGGCGGCAAGGTCGGGTTCGGCGCGGAGAACAACGGCGGCACTCTGTCAGCGCATTTTGTCAAATCTGTGGAGGAGATTCCGTACAATATCTCTATAATTCAGATTAGCAATGTTCTTCCGTCTGGAGCAGCGGAAGCGCCTACACCAGCACCCAGTCAACAAAATATCACGGCTATTATGTCCAAGCATGGATGTAAAGTTTTCGCCGACACGCTTTTGGCCTCCGATGCTGAACAGACCTATGTGGACAATTTGGACGGCGGATTAACGGTTTTCTGTCCGATGGATGATGTGTTCAAATCGTTCTTGCCGAAGTTCAAAAACTTGACAGCGTCAGGAAAGACAGCGTTACTCTTGTACCACGGCGTACCGGTGTACCAGTCACTTTCGATGTTGAAGTCCAACAATGGACTCCAAAACACGTTGGCTACCGACGGAGCTAACAAGTACGACTTCACGGTGCAGAACGACGGCGAAGAGGTAACGCTGAAGACCAAGGTTACGACGGCGAAAATCACCGGTACTCTAATCGACGAGCAGCCTCTGGCAATATACACAATCAACAAGGTTTTGCTGCCCCCGGAGCTGTTCAAGGCGGAGGCTCCCACCCCATCTCCAGCACCGGCACCCGAGCCTGCTGCGGCCGACGCACCGGCATCACCGAAGAGTAAGAAGAAGAAGGCAGCACCAGCACCGGCAGATTCGGACGCACCGGCAGATTCGCCAGATGACGCTGCTGATCAGACGGCAGACGACAATGGTGCCGTCAGATTTGACGGCGCAACTCACATTTTCTTCATAGTAGCTTCGATTTTCGGGTTTCTACTTGTGTAGGATCTGGAACAATATTTGACCCTACAGAAAACTTGGTATCCTGGTATGTTTGTTTTCATCTTCCGCCTACTTTTGTTAGCTCTAGGGTTTTATTTAGAAAATAAAGTAAAAGGCCTCCTTTGGTTTGGGTAAATTACTTGTTGTCTTTTTCTTTTTTTTTTCCTCAAGTGTGTTTTTTGATTTAACTGTTTATAATTTGTAATTTTGGTGGTGAGCTAGCCAGAAGAAAATATATACCTGCCTGGGTGTATTGTAATTTGTAACTTGAACTTTGCTTCTTCTTCTTCTTTTTAATTATTGATTGCGAGCTGGTGATTAGCTGATTGGTAGTGTGGTTTTATATTTAGGCATTATCTTTTTTAAACATTTTCTGGTGTTTAGATTTGAAGGTTCGAATATTGTTAATGAAAAAAAAAAAATATACGAGGGAGAACTACTAGCTTCAACACAATTATCATACACGGCCTGAAATTGCTCGATCTCAAATCTCAATTCATCATATCTAACGTTTGTTTTATTTGCCAATGTATCTAGCTTTTGTTTAGGAAAATAACAATCTGATACTTATGATTAAAGTCAATGTAGGTAAAACCTTAGAGGTGATAAAAATTCACAAGAGATTAGAAAGAGAAGTATTGGTTTGGCTAAAAAGAAGTTAAGTTTTGGCAATAATTTTTATTTATATTCATAATTTTTAATTTGGGTTAAAATATAAATTTGCACCAAACATTTTTTAAAAAAGACAAAATCGATATCCTAACTTTTTAAATGACATAATAATGCCGTTCTCAAGAAGTAGTACAATTTTGTTGCGGACTAACAGAACCAAACATTTGACCGTGTTCTAGTTGACCTTATTGTGCTTACGTGTCATTACCACCTGGCATAGTTTTAAAATTAAAAATAGAAAGAAAAAGGAAAAATCAGATCCGCCGAGCCATTCGCCCATTCCCCTCCTCCTCGCTCTTCGACTTCTCCTGCCATGGCAGGGCAGTGATCCCTCCATGGAATTGATGAGCAGCAACCCGAATTTTCAAGAGGAACCAAAACTCAGATTCAATCTTATTCTGCAAGGGAGAGGGAAAAAACGCAACCTTGAGGACGCAATGTCAAGAAATCTAGAAATCTCATTTAAAAAACTGTACATGATCTAAACTGACATGGAGAAACGCAATCAATTAATCAAACTTAAAGCGCCCATCTTTTCGAATGCTAATTGATGAATCACAATAGATTCTAGTCGAGATTTTTAATGAAATTTAATCCGTCACCAGTTTGCAGAACAAACTCAAAATTTAAAGAAAGACAGAGAACAATCAATCACTAGCTTAAGGAGCATATTCAAAATTCAAAGAGCAAAGAACAAGCTCACATATTCATAAACTAATTTAGAACTCAAAATCACTGCTGCAAGCTCAGTCGCTTGAAAATATAGAGAAGATGACAGGGTTACAAATTTCTAGATCGCTACTGCAGAACACATTGTTATGGCCAAGGGCAAGAATGAAAGTGTCTGATTTTAAATCCAACAAGATGCTGGAGTTCCAAAGAGTTCGGCCCATCGGATCTCTGCAAGTGAAAAGGGACGATGACCATGGCAGCAAAAAGGGAAACGGAGGGTTTACAGAGGTAATCTCACGGTCTCGGTGAATCGGATCTCGGCAAGTGAATGGGGAAGAAGAAGCTTAGGCGAAAACTGCACCTGAGCGCGAGATATCGGAGCTTCGCTTCTCTCCCTGAGTTGGTGTTCAACGTCGTCGTTTCCTTCAATGACCTGATCGTTTTCTTTCCTTCGCTTCTCTTGGAGCTCGCACCAGTATCGGCGACGAGGAGGGGCTCTACGGCCAGGACCTGATTCAGAGGGGATGACAGACGCATGCGGCCAGGATTTTTTTGGGGGGGGGGGTGGGGGAGAATAAGGAAGACGGAGAACGATGGCACACGTGGCATGTATCAAAATTTTCCTGCACACGTGATATCAGCGTGCGGGCCTGCTTAGACAAAATTGACACCGTTATTCAGGTGACGTTGTCCGATTTTTAAAAACATTAGGATTACATTTTTTTTTGCCACTATTTTTTTTTAAATGTTAAAATTTCAATTGTGCCTTTTTTCTTTCTTTTTAAGGTTCGGATGGATACGTACTTTAATTATTATGATTTTTAATTACTCATATGAATATAAATTATAAATATTTAGTAGCCACGGTCATTTTATTTTATCCTTCTACTTATCCAAAAGCTGTCCCGCTACCTTGATTTTTGGACAAATGCATAAGAGTTTCTCAATCATAAACTTGGCACGGACTCGGGTAACTAGCCAGCTTTCACCAACACTTACGTTGAAATAAGTCAACAACATAATGTACCCGAATCCGTTCCGTATTTTAAATGGTATACATGCTTCATGACATGTATTGGAGATCTGGATCTCTTCATACTATTTTTCCGATGCATCTCTTCACATCCAATATTTAGTAATTCATTTCATTTTAGTGACATTATCTATTTAATTATTCATTTCATTTAATGATGTAATATACTTATTTTAATATCATAATTAGCAATTTTGTACTGTTAATCTGGGATTGTATATGGTGGGAGGGTATAGAAAGAATTCAAATTCTACTTATTACATATTCTCAATATTAAAACATATAACATGCATTCTATCAATACTTCAGCTATTCTGGCAAAAAATGACACAAAAACTTCATCTTGATTTTATCACCCAAGGTAAAAACCAAAAACCTTAAACTTGGAATGGTGGGGTGCGCCAGGCCCACGCAGTAGTGCAAAGCACGGGCGACACTTGAGGGCCCTAATAGCAAGCTATTGTTGTGGGCACTCCCCCTGAAAAAATTAATTTAATATCATGTGGACTTATAGCCCACGTATCAGATATTAAACTGATAAGAACAGATACTACACTTGATCTTAGCCAAAAGGCCGAGAAAGGTATGCCTTGTATTGTTATTCCGTTGTGCTTTTATATTAGCTTCATGCTTCTCTGCACTTTCCACTCCACGATGTGGGACTTCGAGTTCCAAACCTCACTGAATTCCCGCTCCTTTCCTTGGTCTGTCTGTCAATCTTAAACCTCATTTCCAGCAAAAACTTGAAGATGTAGTCGTTTTATGAGTAACGTTGGTCCTATTATGAACTTGTTTTGGCTGACGACATGAGAATTATACTGTGAAAGGTAAATCTAAATAAAACTAGCATTCAAAATTATCAAGGAAAACTAAAAATTGTCAACATAAAATATTAGAAATATACGAAGTCATACTCACAGGTTAGGAATGAAGTGATTCAACTTATTTATGACTTTTTGTATGTACATAAGCTAATTCTAGTTAATATCAAACACTTCAAATGCAATTGCTGGCAACTAGGGGTGTTCAAATGTTCAGTTTGGCGTCCACCTTGAATTTGAGCAAGAATCAGCCAAACCAACCTGATATTTTATTTGGAAAAGTCATGGACTGATTGATGAATGGTGATGAATATTCACTTCATTTCATGGGTTTCTCGGCAAGCATATTTTTTTTGGTTTGTTTCTCATATATATTTTTTATTGGAGGCAATTATGTTTGAGACATTGTTGGGAATTAAATATGAACACTTAATGGGGATTCAAATCCTGATTTATTATGTTGTGAGTGACTAACCCTTTTCGTTATACCCGATTAAGTTTTTTTATTGATTGTAATGCACTCCAACTTTCATTAGATATACCAAAAGGACGGGGCACCTAGCGCACAACCATGCTGAATTTTATTAAAGTTAACTTTATTACGTGGGTCAGTCCACAGCTTGTCTGTCCAAGGCCAAACGGCCCAAAAAAAATCCCTAGGAAGGCTCAATTAATAGCTTAAACAGGTCCATCGGGTAGATCGGCCCACTTTTGAATGGGAGTAGTCAACGCCTAGCTCTACATTATAAAAGAAATATTGACACAAATTCTTATAATTGAGTTTTTTTTAAAAAAAATGATAGGTTATATGGATTAGAAAAAATATAAGTTGGATTGGATTTGATTCAACTCATTTTTATATGGATTGGAAAAAATATCAACCTAACCCAACCTTTAAGAGTTGAAAGATTAAATGGATTAATCTATCAACTCTTTTTTAATTTATTTTTATAAAATTTTAAAATAATATATGTAAATGAAATGACAATGAGTTCCAATATGATATTCCTTCATGCCATGATTTATTCTAAATATATTAAAATATTAACTCATAATGTTTATATAAAATATATGAATTAAACTAGCCAAGTCATGCCTATCACTTTATCAAAAGTCTTGAATCTATTATATTTTTCTTTTTTTTATTTTTTAAAAATAATATGAATTAAACAGGCCAATCCAAACCTATTAAGATTGACTCATATAGTTCACAGGTTATCTTGTCCGAGTCAAAAAAAATTTATTTTTATTTGAATTAATTTTTTTTCTAGTCTTGACTCTTATGATCAGTTATTTTGGCCAATCAATATAACTCAATTCATATTCTTGGCTGTAGCATTTTCATTAAAGTAATCAATTATTATTTGTAACTCACACTTATATTCCAATGGAGGGTTTGGACCTCTACTTCACACCTACAGGGAGGTGACATTCCCATTAGAGTAGCTTACATTGACAATTTAAATAGGAGGGATTATTTTTCTAGTTGATTCATACGTTATGAGAAGTTGAGAACAATAGGATGTGCCACTGATCATCCCAAGATCTGACGCTGGTGATAGATTTTTTTTTTTTTCCTTGGCTAGAAACAAGATTATGTTAGATCAACATAAATCCACGAAACGAAAAGTTGAGGAAGGCCAAAGCTCAAAACTCATAAAACTCTAATCTTGAAAGCAAAAGACAACACAACCATCACAAATCGTATGAATCAACCAGAAAAGTACTTCCCCATATTCAAATTGTCAATGGTAAGTTATAGTCATGGGAATTCCATCTCCTTGCAGGTGTGAGGTACATGTCCAATCCTACACTGGCTTAAGCCCAAAACACACGTAACCCTAATCCTAAAAGCAAAAAATATCACAATCACCACAAAACTTAACCCGAAAGGGAAACAAGAAACCTGCCACACCATCATTGACATAAGAACCTTGATAAACACGTCACACAGGAGGAATGGGGGTTTCTTGAACCACTCCATGGGTCTCATCCTTTTCAAAAACAAAACTGCTATAAGATATATTTAACTACCTCAACAAAACTATGAAGGGGTGGTTAAATTATTAATTTTATTTAAAAATATAATAAATATCCAATCTTAACTTTATAAATGAAAATTTTTGAATTTATATTACATTATTTCTCATGATTAATACGTTTAAACAGGGGTAATATTAAAAAAATATAATTAGTAACCCATCAGGTTCTTTATATTAAGGAACAAAAAAGTTCTTATAGAAAGTACCTACAATAAGGACCAAAGGGAGTAATAAAATGGGAAAATGACAATAGTTTTTTAAATTATATAAATGATAATCCGATCCCTCAAAATGTCATAATTTTATTAAAGTTTTTAGGAATTTCTATGGTAATAAATTTTAAAATAAAAATATTATTTTACCTTTATTAAAAATAACAAGTCTTAATCTCAACTTTTGTTTAAAAAATAACAATTTTTATTCTGTAAAATGTAAGACTTGAATAAAAAATCACAACTTATCAAGTGTAATTTTTGTTATTGAAAAATAAGTCTCAATCACAATTTTTACTCGAAGAATAATGATTTTTGTTCTATGAATTATAAAAGTTAAACAAGAAATCATAATTTATTAAGTGTAATTTTTTTATTTGAAAAACATGTTTTCAAAATAATAAGCTTCAATAACAATTTTTTTTAAGAAATAACAACTTTTATTCAAAGATCGTAAAAATTAAAAAAATTATAATTTATCAATAATGGTAAAATGGTCTTGATGGATTAAATTACTATTTATATAATTCAGGCAGATTTTACAATAATTTTCCCCAATAAAATCACTTTTTAACAATTTTTCTTCAATTCTTATGAAAAATCAATTGTCTCATATATTTTTAATTCCAAAATCTGACGCCAGTGACAAAATCATCCATCATAGTTTGTGCCGTGCTCGAAGAATTAAATAAATAATCCAACTATATTTTATTCTCTCATATTAAATTATAAAATATTTTTAAATAAAATCATACATATTAATAAAATTTATTAAATGTATTTTATAACCTTACTTTTTCAAGAAAAATTATAAACTTTAAAAAATATCCTTAATTTAATACTTCATTTATGAATATTAAAGAGAAAAAATATATGAAAATAGTAGTATTGACAAAGCATCATTAATAAAATATTATTTTTATTAAAGTATTTTATATTGTGGAATGCCAAATCTCTTTCAAAAATATTTTATAATTTGGGTTAGAGGTGATATTTAAGTAGTGTTCATTAAATAAATGATCTGATAAACTTCGTTGGACATTGAAGAATTCAAATTAGTGGTGGGAAAATATATGATTTGATTGGGATTGAGGTTGAATAAAAATAACCCGAGATAGAAACTGTTGAATGGACTGGATCATCAACACAAGCACTAGTTTTGTTTATTGTATCCAAAATTTAATTGCCAAAGCTGTACAATACATTGAAGATACTCAAGAAGATGGTTGATGGTATGAAAACTGAGGAATTTGCTTCATTTATGCAACAATGTTCACACTTGGTGGGTTTAATGCAACTGGCAAGACTTATGACAGCTCTTACACTACAAAAAAATAGCGGATTAGTGGCGGAATAAATTTCTGTCACTAATTCTGTCGTTAATTTAGTGATAAAATGTTATGTCACTAATTCATTGAAAATAATTTATCGACAAAAAATTTCATAATTAATGGTCAGGATATCTTATTTCGATTTAGTAACGGAATTTGTGATGAAAAATTCCTTCACAAAGCTTTCTATCATAATTTCATCACTAATTCCATCATAAATTATTTTTAATTTAATTTTATTATTTATCATATATATTTATATATAATTTATTATTATGCTATAAATAAATAATTCAAAAATTATAATTTAAAATAATTTATTATTTTAAATTATTTGTATATTATTAATAATAATTTAAATTGTATCCTTAATTATTCTTATTAAAAAATAAAATAAAATAATTATAAAATAAAAATTTAAGATATTATATATTATACAGATACAAATTATAATATCATATGTAATGATAATAAAATATTTTTCAATTTAATATAATAGAAATAATTATGATATATAAATTAATTTTTTCATATTAATAAATAAATATAATGTTAAAAAAATAAGTAAATTTAAATACTATATTTAGTAATAATTTAAATAATATATTTATTAATATATGTGTGTGTGGTTAAGTATTATATATTTAATTTATCAATTAAGACTGAAGATTCCTTTCAGTTCACTTGGTAACAAGGTAGACGCAAATGCATGTGGGAGTATGAGGTTGTAAATTTGAACTTAGTTAAGGCACAATTAAAGGTAATAATATTTGACAAGGCAGTGATGTGACAATGAGGTGGCATTGGTCCACTGAGTGATTAGGTGGTGCTAAGGTGGCATTAGTCCACTGAGTGATTTGGCAATGATATTTTAGTCTATCTAATAAATTAGCGACGGAATTAGCAACGAAATAAGTCCATTAGAAAATTAGCGACAAAATGTATTCCATCACAAAGTTAGAATAACTTATCCTTATTTAGTGATAGAAAGTTTCCATCGCTATTCCGTCAAAAATTAGCGATAGAATGAAATTCCATAAAAATTAACGACAAAATGAAATTCCGTCACTAATTAGTGATGGAATTGGAAATTCCATTGCTAACAAATTAGTGACGGTGTTTTTATCGACGAAAATATTACATCGCTAATTTATTTAGTAATGAAATTTTTATTGACTAGCGATAGAATTTTCTGTTGCTAATCAGTTGTTTTTTTTGTAGTGTTATATCATTTGTAGAGCTGTGGATTTTCTTTGTACAATACAAAATGAAGATGGTGGGTGGGAAGAGAGTTATCTTTCATGCTCTATAGAAAGGTTAAATTTTATCACTTTGAATCCATTCAGTTCCATTTTATATTATATGTGTTTGTTTAATCATGTTCTCTGATTCAAATGCTTTAGTTGATTAATGTTGCAGAAATTTGTTCCACTTGAAGGAAGCCGATCACACGTTGTACAAGTAGCTTGAGCTATGATATTTGGTCTAATTCATGATGAACAAGTAAGTCAAGACAATTTCATTTTAAACCTAGATAAATCGTATGATCTTAATGCTGAAGATATGTGCTAAGCATCAAACTCAATCCATTTAAAATTAATATGTTTGTCGGGTAGAAGGAGAGAGACCTAACTTCTGTTGATTGTGGAAAAAAGTTTCTCATCAATTCTCAATTAGAAGATGGTGATTGACCGCAAGAAGTGAGTTTTGATTTCTTTAACTCACTTTCTCTTATGTTTAATTATTTTGTGATTATTATTTAATGATTTTGAGATTTCATGATATCTTAATGGATTTCTATTCATGAAAAATAGCAGTTCTTTAAGAACTTTATGATAGTTTTATGTGTATTTTCATATTATATTATCCAATGCATAGAACTAAGTTTCCAGTGTGGGCTCTTTCGGAATCAACTTCAATCACTCTCTGTCTCTTTAATCAATATAAGCTCCTCCTGCTTCATATTGCAAGAGATTCGTGCTACCTTGTGTGTTAAAGCTTTTATAATTATATCGAATTAGTATGTTTATTTATCGATGAATAACGTCTGTACAAATTGTCTATAGACTAAGTAAAGCGCATATCAAGTGAAAGTGTGAGAAAAATTTAGGCTAAAGTATATATTTAATCCTTTAATTTTATACAATGTTTTATTTTAGTCTTTTAACTTTATAAAGTATCTTTTTAGTCTTTTAATCTTAACATTGTTAGTTTTATCCCAACACATTTTTACATTGAATTTTTAAATATTGACAAAACATTCTTAAATGTTGACATATTAAATTAAATTTTTTTAAAATAATAATGATTGATGCAAAAAATAATCATTTGAAGCTAACAATTTTAGAGTTAAATGACTAAAAAGATATTAAAGCCATTAATTGAGGTCAAGCTTGAACTCGTCTTAAAAAAGTTAAGTTTGAATTTAGATATATGAGCTTTTTTAAGGCTTTATTTGGTTTAAGAGGAGAAAGAAGAAGGGGAGGGGATGGAGGGGAATAAAAGGGGGGGAGGGGAGGGGAGGGGAGGGGAGGGAAGGGAAGAGGAGGGGGAGAGGGGCTCCTCCCAACCAAACAATACCTAAGAGTATATAATACTTTAAATTTAATTTGAATAAGTTCGATCTGAATTAAGCTCGACCCAATAAGCTGACTGTTATGATTTTTGACTCTCTATATATATAGAGTTGGTAATTTTGGCCAAGTTCGATGGGTCAGATTGAACTTGGCTGAAAAAAGTTAGGGTTGGACTTGCTATATGAGCGTTTTTAAGAATGTAGAATACTTTAAACTTGATCCGAATAAGTTCGACCTGAATTGAGCCTAGTCCGTTCAAATTACCGACTCTAAAAGATACTTTATAAAATTAAAGGATCAAATTGAAACTTCATATAAAGTTAATGTATTAAAAGTATACTTAGTCAAAAAACTTAATATATTTAGTTTTATATATTTAAAATATTTTTTAATTAAATCAAGACATGTGAATTTTTTATAAATTATTTATTTTATTATAAATTTTTGTTATTAGTGTTATTAGGGAAGAGTGACAAAGAGGTCTCAAAAGGACCAATTAATTTAAGTTAGGTCTCAAGTGCTAAACTTTAAAAATTTATAACTCAATTTTTAAATTTTGCAACTGTATTGTGCTAAGTTTGCAATTTATTTTCAAATTTTAACATGGTTAAAAAATAAAAAAAATTATTTTTTTGTTAAAATTTGAAATACAAGTTGCAAGTTCATTATAATTGAATTACAAAATTAAAAAATTGAGTTGCAAATTTCTGAAATTTGATACTTGAGAATTAACTTAAATTAATTAATTCTTTTAAGACTTTTCTATCATTCTCTCTATTATTAGCACATTAAAATATACTTGTCTTAATGAATGGATAAAAATATATTAAATATATAAGATTGAGCATCTAAGTTTCACTCTATTAGTTATCAAATTTTTGTTATTAGTATTATTATCACAAAAATCATTTGTTTTATCAACTATTATTTTCTTCTCTGATAATGATCAATGAATGTCAATTGTAACGTGTAGGAAATTTTTTTAATTATGACTTTAGTTGTATTATATTGAACTAAATTTTAGAGATCAAGTTATAACCAAGTCAATTAATTAAAAAAATTAAAAGATAAATTTTACCTTGATAATTAGAAAATGATAAATTTATGCCTAGAAAATAAAGACAAGATTTTTGAAAATTTAGGAGTGTGGCTGATTCACATTAATATACAAAAATTTTATTATTGATATGTAATATGTTTATCATTAAAAATTTAAAAATTTACAAAGGGTTTATCATTGATATACAATGATATATCATTAACAAAAACAATAAACCAACTATAATGTAAAATATAATAAATATTGGGCTATTTATTTAATTTGGTCCTATAATATGAGTTATATATGAAAAAAAAAACCCATTAGAGAATTAAAACGACCTCTTAACCGTTATATAAATAATAATTAGAAGTCATGCGAGTGTTATAAACAGGGGAGGGTGCGTCTATGTGCGTAGAAGAAATAAGGCAAGCATGTGGGGGTGAGTGTATTAGTATTGGGTGTTGGTTTAAGTTAAGATCTCTCTCTCTCTCTCTCTCTCTCTCTCTCTCTCTCACACACACACACACACACACACACACACACACAGAGAGATCTGTACATATTCAGTGCAAACGACTTTGTGGGAAGGCAGACGTGGGAGTTTGACGATGAAGAAGGAAGCAGAGATGAGAGAGATGAAGCTGAAGCTGTTGTTAGTATTGGTTCAAACTCAGCCTGACAAATACGTTAAATTAGTTATATGCCCTAATAGACATTAATGAACATATTAGAAATATTAATGATGTATTTGAATTAATGAAAATTTGAATTTGAACCAAATTATAGCTACGTTCCATGATCTTTAATAAAAAAATTTATAATTTAAGGTCTTAAATTGTAATTACTATCCTTCAGCAGTTCTTATTTGTTGTTCTCCCATGATCCATTTTGTTAATCTTGTTGGAACTTTTGTGTTTGTGTGTCAAAAAAAAAAAAATCTTACATTGCTCAAACTTGAAGGACCCTTAGTGCGTATACTAAGATAAAAATTTGAGCAAGTAAATGGTTAAGAAGAGAAGTGGGCTGATGCACATAATAATAAGCCAACATAGTTGAGATTCAACTTTTTTCCCAATGCACAAGTTAGATGCAATGTCAAACACTTTATTCATCATTAATTACCTTTAATATTAAAACTCAAAAACAGCTTATATAAATTGGCATTGAGTTGTATTTAATATTTGAATGGTCATTAAGCTGTGTTTATTTGCCTTTAAGCAACTCATGATCTTTTGAGCCTATATAAGCATGTGCCCAAGGTTGTTTGTTGACACATTGCTCAAAAGTCTTTGAGCTCTTCTCTTCATCATTTTAATTTTTTTTATTTTGAATTATTTATACTATTCTATATATTATCTTATTCATTTTACATGAAGATTCTGCTTAATCTTAAATTTGTTCTTAAAGATAGTGCACTTGGATATAACTTGAAACAGATTTTCTACGTGATATGCCAATAACTCCTACTAATAGGAGGATGCCAATTTAAATCTCCCATATATATAATAACTTAATAAGCATGCCCCGTTGTTTGTGTATAATATGTGGAGAAATAAAAAAAAAAACACACACACACACACACAAATTGACAGACATATGAGGGAGTAATTTTTTTTAATAAAAACTACAACAAAAAAACACACTTTAAATCATGTCAGCATATAAAAAATTTCTACAATTAAAAAAGAAAATATCAAAATATTTGAATGTCTATATTATTAGTAAAAACTTGATGTGCCATCTAATCAATGTAATTATTTATCTATCTAAAGACATGATAAAAAATGCTCTCCCAACCACTCTCATAGCAAATTCTTTGCATAGGAGGGAGTATTTATTCCTGTGATAATAGTGGTTGATAAGTGCTCAGTCCGTTAATGAAGAAATAGCTCTGCGAAAGTACAGTTGGTCCAGTCTATTCTTCTTTTACTTGAATCCATTTAATACTCATCAGCTAATGGGCCTCTTTCCTTTTTTGTCATTCCCAAGCGGCCCACTTGTATTTGCGATATTCTCTCAACATATTTTTTTAGTTCTGATTAAATCATTAACATTAAATTCTAATGATTTTATAAATTTATTTTTATTTTAAAAGTTTAATAATATTTTTATTAGATATTAATCTAAATAATACTGAATTCTTTTTTCACACTTTTAAATCCAAAGTGAAACCTTATATTTTATTAGATCTTAGGGGGTTTTGATTTTTCAGTTTTTGAGGGAGAGGAGTTTCAAGCAAATAATACCGAGTGCGAAGATAAAGGATGAGGAGGAAAGTGAAAAGAGCAACACATTATTTGGGTGCATTTTTATTTGAATCACATTTCTAATGAGTGAATTGATTGTTTTTTAAATTACACTCTTCTCATGTTTATTTCTATTAACTACACCCCCTGATTAAAGAAATTTTTTTAAAACCTCATCAATTGCAATTTGAAAAACTCAATATATCTTAAATTTTTTAACATCTTAATTTTCTCTGAAAAAAATGTCTTATTATTTTTTAACTGATATTTCCTCCGTTAAAAAATATAAGGCTTTTTTTAGGAGTTAAATGTTCAAAAATATAAAATATTTTTTATTTTTTGAGGTGTAATTATTACTCTTTTTTTTATAAAAGTGCCCCTGTTAATAATGACTTTATATTTATTATAGGGTATTTAATAGAAAAAAATATCAAAGGATGTGGTTAGTTTGAAAGTTAGTAACTACTTTATGGAAAGATAAAATTCAATTAAAAATGCTTTATATTTTTAAATGGAGGGAGTATATTATTTGTAGTTAATTTTGGTGTCCCATATTGCTGCTATAATTAGTTGTCAGCAAACTTGAAATTCCTATACACATTTCATTGTGATCATTAATTTCTATAAAGGATAAAACTAAAAGATCAAATATTTTTCACAAGTTTAAGGACATTGACTATTATTCGTTTTTGTTGGATATACATAGGCAGAGAGAGACCTGACTCCTTCACCGTGGAGCAAAATTTCTCATCGATTCTTAGTTGGAAGATGGGGATTGGCGCAACAAGTGAGTTTTTCTTTCTTAGATAGTCTTTTAATAGTCATGATAAATCAAATTTAAGAATATTAATTAGTTTCGATCAGATCATTGAACTAGTTAATTAATCAGTGGTTATGGTCGTGGACTTGGGTTAAGGAATTGAAGGGAGCATCATTATTGAATTGAAACACTCCACGTTACATTACCCAATGTATAGAAATGTATTTCCTATGTGGGCTCTTCAGAACACCAGAAGCGACTTCCATCGTCTCTTCACGATGTTGCAATGAAGATCTCGATACATAATTGATAACTGCATGCTATGTCCAGCAACTTTTATAAATGTTGCATTTAATATATCAGCAAAAGAACAATACTTATACTCTTTCTGATCTTATTTGTAGGGTGGAGTGAAAATAATTTTTTTAATTTTATTTATAAATTATGTCATTAAATTTTTATCACAAATTTTTTTACCTTTTGTTAAATGTTAAAGAAAGAAAATATGTTATTGAAGTATATATATTTAACAGGAATAAAATTAAGAACTTATTAAATTTTAAGATAAAGTTAACAAGTTTTAATATTTTCTTGGTATTAATAAAATATGTTAAAAATGACTTATAAATAAGATCGGAGGAATATACTTGATATAGTACTTTAACGAAAGTTATATTGAGTTTTTCTATTTCAGAAATTATATATTACTAATAAGGTTCATTTCTCAATTTTCATTCGTGTCTGGTAATAGCTTATCATACCGTACTTACTGCGAGATATATATAGTTATCAATATTATTCTTCTCCGCATAAATTTATTTATTAAGAAGTAAAACAATCAGAGATAATATTGAAATAATTGTAATTAATAAAATCTTATTTGTTTCAGAATGAAACCCCAAATCACTTAAAAAACGTGACAAAGGGATTACTATTTATTTTTAAATAAAGATAGACATGAAATGAGTAGTTAATCAGCATATAACACATGCTATTTCATATAAGGGTCATGGTCTTTGGCTGCAATTAAAATTTCTTTAAGTTAATTTTTTTAGTATTTATATTATATTTTTAATATTCATCTTTTACATGTTTAGTACTTAGTTTTTCAATTTTTTCAATGATTATATTAGATGTTTTTAATGTTCATATTGTATATTTTCAGTACATAGGTTATTTGAATTCACAGGCAGTACAAACGTTTGATTTGAGTCACAGAGCTATGGGAGAAATATCATTTCAAGTCGGTGGCAGTTGGACTTGAAATCCAATAATTGCAGTACATATGTAGCACGAGGCCTTAATGTTTCAACTACTAAAACGTGTATTGTCTTGTCATTTTATTACTGATCCAACCACCAGCCATAATGTTTCAACTACCTTTTTTTTCCAAAATAAGGTTTCAACTGCTAAAAATACCCGTAATATGTAATATTTTTTCCTAAAATGGTGAATATAATAAAATAGGACGACTAATAAGAAAAACAGTACAAGGAAAGTTATAAATTAGAAACAAAAAAAATTGTTTATTACAAGGCATTAAGATATTATATGGGATCATTTAAAGGTGATAAAAACAGAGTTTCACACACTTAATTAAAATTGACCTAGTGGTAAACTCTTCGCCACATATGCTCTGTTTGATTCAAGAAAGGGAAAGAAAAATAATTACAATATTGATAATTATACTCTTATCTCATACTTCTTTCATTAAAAAATATAAAGTATTTTTAATCAAATCTCACTATTTAATAAAATAGTTACTTACTTTTAAGCTAACCCTATCTTTTCATATTTACCCCTATTAAACACCTTATAATAAATATAAATTCATTATTAATAGGGACACTTTTAAAAAAAGATAATGATCACGTCTCAAAAGACTAAAACTACTTTACTTTTTTAAACATCCAATTCTTTAAAAATATCTTGTATTTTTTAACGAAGTGAGTACTTTTTTTTCTCATATTTGTTATGAATAATTAGTAAAATATATATGTGAAGTGTAAAAAAATATTAATAAAAACATAATGTGAGCTGAATTATAATTACGATATATAACTATAATCCCTTCTTTTCATCCAAAAAAAATCACCATAATCATAATTATATAGTTAATTATATAATTACAGACGCATTAACCTTCTCCCAATTTTTTTTCTCCAACGTGAAGATCAATTAGAGGTTATATATGCATTATCTGTCCACAGAGCTCAATTATATAAGCACGCTAGTATGCTAGGAAAGATTTTGGCTAGAGTGGACCTTATTAAAGATAATTTATTATAAGTAAGAACTAAAGTTTATTGGTAGAATTTCAATAATTAAAAATCTGTAACTGTCATTGATATTTTTATGGAGTCTCAAATTATCATTTTCCCATGAATTAAAATAGAAAGAGTTTTTATCCTTTCAATTTGTCTTTTAATTTTAAACAAACTCTTTCCGTGAAATTCTACAAAGTTGCTGACTGTTTGGACTTTCAATGCTCTTTTAGTTTGCAGCAATTAGTTGAGAGGTTCCACCTATTGTTCAGTATCTTTGGGAAGATATTTTGTTAATGTTGACGGAGACTATTTCTTATATTTTAAAACACGAAATCTCATATTATTAAAAAAAAAACAGTTTCAAAAGTGAAAATAAAAGCAGGATAAATTAGTTCATTGAAAAAAAAAATCTTATATCTAAAAAATATGAATCAAATTTTAAAAAATTTGGAATTGATATATAAAAGTTTTATCATGAATATATAAGAGATCTATTATTAAAAATTTAAAAATTTAAAAGAAGTTTATTATTGATATAAAATGACATATCATTGACAAATATAATTAAGAGCCTAAAGTATAAATTTACTCTCAAGATTTTCACTTAAATGCATGTGGTATTCTTAAATATTTTTTAATATAATTTTACCCCTAACATTTTTTAATTGGTAAAATCTCGCCCTACCATTAGAATTTGATACATTGATTGTTAAGTTAAAAGTTTTGACCATTAATAGCCTTGTTCGCTTGCCACATTAGCTTCCACGTGCAATTCTCTTTCCTCCTCTCCTCTAAACCCATATTCCAATCATGATCAAAATTCCAAACCCATTGTGAACCCTTCCCCTCCTTTCCCTCCCTATCATCATCATATCATTGTCGATATAAGCTAGCATAGCATTTGTGAAGATAAAGGTGAAGGAATCGATTAGATCCATTTGTTTGCATCTATTCGTCGATCTTGTTTGTCTTGCCACCTAAGCCGTTTGCGAATTTCAGACTCCAAGGTTACGATTAAGTCCAATTTTTGACTTGAACTTTGTTTGTAGACCATAAGAGCATCAAGGCTTGGATTTAGGATGCAATTGGCTTGCTTGAATTTATTTGCATCATCATTACCAATTCATCTTCTTTATGCCTCCTTCTCCCCTGTTCTTTAATAGTCTTCTTTCGCAAAACCCAAAAAAAAGGTTTAATTTAAACATAAATCTCATGCCCTCAAGTTCATCAACGTCCTTGCATGATGGAAGAGCTCGAGCATAGCCTTGAGTTTAGGAAGGGAATGGAATTTAAAGCCTTGATTTTTACTTGTAAAGCGGTATGTATGTTGACTTTGGGAGTTGAGGAAGAGTTTAACCACGATCTGAGTTCGTCAAATTTGAAGCCTTGACTTTTTATTGAGACTTATATTTTGTATTGTGTTGTAAATATGAGATTATGGTATTCTAATTTGTCTTTGTGTTTTCTGTTTTAAAATAATCTTGTAATGATTTTTTATGTTTTTGGGTTTGATTCTTTTTGATTTCTCCTTCGATATGTTTATGAGTTTGATCTTTTTAGATCAACCAAATGTTCATTGAAGCTTCATCTCCTTGGCTTCATCACTTGGGCTTGGGTGTGGCTAGATGTGCGTCAATGGTCTTTTTGGGATAGATTTTGTTAAATCTCTGCCTGGCTCATATAAAGAGAATTTCAATTCTTGATATGGGTTTTTGCCTATTCTTAGAGGTTTTAGAAACCCTTGTGTTATTTATTTGGGTTTTCAATTCCTGATCGACATTCTTCAAGTATAAGGGAGATGAAGTATTTGTTGAGGTGTACGTGTTTTCCTTTTCATTTTTTTTTTCAATTTTTAACTTTTAAAATATGCCATGTCAGCATGCACCTAAGCAAAATAAATCAACTAACAATCAAGTGTTTGGATTTATTAGTTCGAGGTGACATTGTACCATTTTAAAAAATGTTAGGGGGGAAATGTGCTAAAAAAATATTTAAAGATACTAGGTGCGTCTAAGTGAAAACTTTAATGATAAATTTATACTTTAACCATAATGTGCAGTATAATAAATATTGGAATATTTGCTTGATTTGATCTTATAATATGGGCTATATCTACAAAACTCTCAATAAAAAATCAATGTCCTTCATGAATAATCTTGAACATTTAAAAATAATTATTTTACTAACTTTCATTTTGAATTGTTTTTGGGTTTATTCATACGAGCCCCATAGATTTAATCAAAATTACTTGCTCTTACTCCTTATGTCCTCGTCTATAAGATTCTTTTTAATAAAATTATGCATATTAGTAAAATTGATCAAATGCAATATACATTCTTATTTTTTAAAAATACAAATATTTTTATTAAAAATTTTATAATTTTTATAAATTTAAATGTTTAATCTAAACTGTCAAGACTGGTATACATATTTATTAAATTTTTGTATAATTTATACACATTTTATATTTTAATAAATTAGAATAAAAAATAAAAATATTTAATATGGACTGTCCAAGTTTGGGAGCGTCCCTCGTAGGCGAGAAGCCAGCTTCTACACACACCTTCCCAAGCATGCATTCCCGAATTTCGAAGTGCTTGCCTTGTGAATTGTAATCTCCCACACATCCACGCATCATCCCACTATTTATAAACATTGACGTAATTTCTGACTTATGGTAAAGAAATCATTTAAATTTTCGACTAATTAATTTACTGTTATTAATTTTACTTTCAATTTTTTTTACCAGAAAATGACCAATTTAGGTTGGATGAAGCATAATTGGAGTGCCCGTTCAACATGGGACCGTTCTCCGTCAGCCACACAGAGGACTATGACTATTTCTGCCTCATCAATAACAAATTATTGTTGACCAATCAATACATTGCCATATACCGAGGCATTACTATTACTTTGAGTACAATTTCACTGTTGTACTGTACCCTCTTATATGCAGATATTTTCGGTTTCTGGACCTTATCTTAAATATGCAACTTTTAGTAAGTGCCGAGCCATATATAACCCTATAATTTTTTTCTCAGTCAAAAACATGAAATGGCACTGAAAAACATAGGTTTACAAAGACAAATAAGGTACAACAAATAAAATACAAATAAGAGAAATAATAAAACATAAAAACCTTAAACCCAATGCAGAATCAGGCAAAGAAATAAAGGAAACAACATCACCAAGACCATATCAAGCTTTAAAATGAAACAAAAAAGCAAGAAATGCCCCTACTCTCATGAAAATAAAAACCTAGAAGTCAAATCAAAAGATAGGGATGAGAGTTCATAAAATCATCCTAATAATCCTATCCCTATTTAAACAATAATTATTATGCAAATAGCAGATTTGTCACCACCACATATCATATTCCACCCAGAGAGAACCAAATCATAAGCAATGACAACAAATCATCTACTAGCATCACAAAAAAGCACCCCCATCTTTGTCACAAAACCATTGCCTATTGAATTAAGAAGCCCAAGTGGAGACCCCCAACAACAAATCATCCATCTTTTGGATAGTGAACCTCTGCCTCCCCTAAAGACCATGCCATCTCACATGTCACAGTGATATTAATGAGGAAAGCCCTCCGCACTTTCGTTGAGGAGGTGAGAAATTTCAACCGTTCATATTTAATATTTTTTAATTTTTAATTTTTATTTTTTAAAATGAAAAATTATATACATTATAAAATTTTTTAATAATCTTGTTTATTAGCTTGAATAGTTTAAATTTAATATAAATAGTCTACATTTAATTTATAAAAAAGTATAAAAATTTTTAATATTAAATCTGTACTATCTAAATTGAATATATCTAGAAAATTAATTTATAAAAAAATTAATATTAAATGTAGACAATTCATATTAAATCAAGATTATTCATAAGGCTGAACAAATTTATTAATTTTTTTATTTTAAAAAATAAAAATAAAAAATATTAAATTCGGACCGTTTTCGACAGTGTTATAAATAGGGGGTACCCGTCGGTGGCGGATCAGAAACTATAATGATTGAAGGCAATAAAGAGCGCTCTCTCTCTCTCTCTCTCTAATATTGTTATTTCCACCTGCTAGCTATGGAGACAACAACAGGCTGGTGTGGCGACATGGCTTCAGTCACATTATAAATGCTCAAGGGTACGTGGTGTGGATGCCCATATGCTATATATTCTATATAGTAGCCTTTATATACTACTATCTGTTATTGCCTAATTAAGCTCTCTCGTTCTTTAGTTAACATTGTCAAGTGTACGTGTTTGCCAGTTGTTATAAATATATATATATATATATTGCTTTTATATATATAATTGCTATAGGCTTTGCTAGTTGGAGAGGAAGAAGATGTGGAGGCTGAAGATAGCAGAGGGAGGGACTGACCCTTACATATTCAGTACAAACAACTTCGTGGGGAGGCAGACATGGGAGTTTCATGCAGAAGATGGAACCAAAGAGGAAAGAGATGAAGTTGAAGCTGCTCGTCAACATTTCTCTTCCAATCGCTTCCGTTTCAGAGCCTGTGGTGATCGTCTTTGGCGATTCCAGGTTCTTGCTTCTTTATTTCTTTCTTCTCCTCTAATGCATGCATTATCTCAGACTAAATGAGCCCAAGCTTCTTTATGTGAGCTAGTGGCCTATCTTTTTCTTATGTATTTTATAATGTTCTGCCTTCCCAATTTTTTTTTTTATTTTCTTTGAGTCATTTACTTTTACATAAAATGAGAAATATTTTCATATAGTCCTTAAATGGTAGAATTTGTTTTTTTAATGATTTTGAAAGAAAAATATCAAAATGACACACTTTTATCTTTGAACTTCTCACTGTCTCCTCCTCACATGCTGATGAGCTTGTCACCCCACCACCGGAGATTGATGCTCTAGTTCTGGTTGCATGTTGTCTCATTGTCTCCGGCACTAACAGGGATGAATCTAGAGAGAGGCAAGGGAAACCTCCCCTCCACGCTCCTATACTGCTGTGAAAATTTTTAACATTTTACTTGTAAAAAAAATATTAAAATAGATTTTGGTGCCTTCATTTAATGTTTTATTTTTAATTTGGCTCTGATTCCATCCATGTAGAGGCTAGTAATCTAAAGGAAGAAGAAAAGGAAATAAAAAAAAAGCAACATTACAAAAGACATTAGGAAAAAAACATATTAGAAGGTCACTCTTTTAAATTTTCATTTCAATTCAAAGGGCTGGGCTTATATGAAACAAGCCCAAAATAGGACTGGGTCACGCTGTCTTGAACCCTTGGTTCTATTGTGTGCCCCTCCACTAGGCTTGTTACTATCTTCGCAATATAAGGTCAGCATTTATTATTTAACATGTATTAAAGCATCTTTAATAGTTTAAGGAAAATGCATTGCTAAGAAATTTGAACTAGACCAACTGATGATTCAATCAAAAGTCAATGAACCAGTCCTTAGTTTGATTTGAAGTATCACTACAACCTGACTAAATAAAGATCAATCAAAAATTGAAAACACCAATCAAAAACTGGTTTAATTGATCAATGATTTGGTAACTGATCCATTTTTTTCACATCACAAAATCAACTTGTGACAAAATTTTCTTCATTTTTATTGTAAATTTCCTTCGCAAATTTCTTTCTTTCTTTTCTTGTTGCTGTTGTTGTTGTTTTTTTTTGTAGTACTAGTATCCTAAGTCTAGAGTGGATGCTTAGCCAGTAATTGTTGAATTATTGCTTGATTAATGTGATGTAGTTTCTAAGAGAAAAGAAGTTCAAACAAACAATACCAAGTGTGAAGATAAAGGATGAAGAAGAAATAACATGTGAGAAAGTTAAGAAAATAGTGAAAAGAGCAACGCATTACTTGTGTGCATTGCAAGCTAATGATGGCCATTGGCCTGCTCAAATTGCTGGACCCCTCTTTTATGTTCAACCTTTGGTAAGTCTATGCTTAATTATAGCATATCTCTATTTATCTTCATCGTTGAACTCTTTCACAAATATTTTCACACACACACACACACATTAACAACAAAAGCTATTTGAAAATTCAAATTAACAACAAAAGCGATTCGAAAATTCAAATTAGTGGTGAATGTTTGGTGCAGGTATTTGTCACGTATATTACAGGACATCTTAATAATGTATTTCCTAAAGAGTACCAAAAAGAGATACTGCGTTTCTTATATAACCACCAGGTGAAGTTTCAAACCTATCTCATTTTATTAACTTATCATTGTAAAATTTGAAATGAACTAATGCTATATGTGGATGGAATATATGTAATACTGAAGAATGAAGATGGAGGATGGGGGCTACATATAGAGAGTCCTAGTTGCATGTTCAGCACGGCATTGAGCTATATATGCATTCGCATTTTGGGAGAAGGGCCTGATGGAGGCAAAGACAATACTTGTATTAGAGCTAGAAAATGGATTTTTGATCATGGCGGTGTCACTTACATACCATCTTGGGGGAAGACTTGGCTTTGTGTTTGTCTCTTGTTTTTAATCATTAATTTAGTTTGTCTTAATTAGAACTACTTTTTGAATATTCTTAATTTTGTTATATATCAATCATCTACTATAGATACTTGGTGTATATGAATGGTCTGGAAGCAACCCTATGCCTCCTGAATTTTGGCTCTTGCCTTCATTTCTTCCCATGCATCCAGGTAAATCATTTTTACCGAATATTGAACTATATATAAAGCTCTACATGTATTGATGTTTATCTCCAAATATTGATTCGTTTACTATTCTACGTACCTCAATCAAATGAATGCAGCTAAAATGTGGTTCTATTGTCGATCAGTCTACATGCCTATGTCTTACTTATATGGAAAAAGGTTTGTGGGTCCGATCACACCACTTATTCTTCAGCTGAGACTAGAACTTCATGTTCAACCTTACAACCAAATTAATTGGAACAAAGCTCGCCATCTTTGTGCGAAGGTTTTCTATTGTCTCTAATATTATTCAATCAGATGATTTTCCATTGTTATATATGTATATACTAATGAAAATAGTTTTTGCATATTAAAGGAGGATCTTCAATGGCCTCATCCCTGGATACAAGATCTCCTCTGGGATGGTTTATATATATTAACTGAACCACTTCTTACTCGTTGGCCCTTCAACAAGTGGATAAGAGAAAAGGCGCTTCAAGTAACAATGAAGCATGTACACTATGAAGATGAAAATACCCGCTACATAACAGCTGCATGTGTGGAGAAGTTTTTATTTCTATATTCAATAACTAATATCCATCCAACGAGTTGGAATATATTGGATTTATGATTAGTAAGAGAAGAATTCTAATTTTCAAGAAATACTTTTATACTTGCCACAGTCATTATCTATGATTGCTTGTTGGGCTGAAGATCCAAATGGAGATGCCTTTAAGAAGCATCTTGCTAGGGTTCCTGATTTTTTATGGGTTTCAGAAGATGGAATGACTATGCAGGTTCTAACACATATACACTCATATTTTGCAGTTAATGTAGATTCTAGCTTACTTATTAATAAAGAGTTGTTTTTATTGAATAACATATAACTTTTTATTGAACTCCAAAATATAAGTTGGATGTTTAATATTTTTTGTTAGAGTTTCGGAAGTCAAACATGGGATGCTTGCTTTGCCGTTCAAGCTTTGCTTGCCACTTATCTAATTGAGGAAATTACTCCAACACTTGCAAGAGGACATTATTTCATTAAGGAATCTCAAGTTTGTTTCTTTCTACCTAAGATTACTATTAATTATTGATTGGTTGATGCACTAGCTTAGTCATCTTAAGGGAGATTCATGTTTGTGCACATACATTAAAAATGACCTTTATGACTAGTGAACTTATACGCTTCTTTTTATGACAAATAACAATCTGGTTAGGTTAAAGACAATCCTTTTGGAGACTTTAAGAGTATGTATCGCCACATTTCTAAAGGAGCATGGGCCTTCTCTGATAGAGACCAAGGAGTTCAGGTTTCAGATTGCACATCAGAAGGTTTAAAGGTGATTTCTACTACTGGTTATGTCATCCTAATGTTCAACTTCATATTTCATATATATGTTGTATTACCATATGGTGTTATTGGTTGTTTCAGTGTTGTCTTCTTCTATCAAAGCTGCCATCGGAGATTGTGGGTGAACATGTAGAACTTGAGAGATTATATGATTCTGTCAATATAATATTATCACTTCAAGTGTGTCTTTTGAATTTGATTTAATTAATGACTTTTTAATATGGTGTTATAATAATTTTAAAATATCTTGATGATGAATTTTTTAGAGTAAAAGAGGCGGCTTAGCAGCCTGGGGAACCAATCAAAGCACAAGAATGGTTAGAAGTAAGAATTAATAACAACCCTATATGGCTATATATATTCATATTTTATAAACTGAACTAAATCTGTGAATTTATTAGTCAATAATGCATTATAATTTGCTTTTTTGGGTATGATGATCAGGTTTTGAATCCTATAGAATTTTTGGAGGACATAGTAGTTGAGCATGAAGCTGTTGAATGCACGGGGTCTGCAATACAGGCTTTAGTTCTTTTCAATAAGCTGCATCCAACTCATAGAAAAAAGGAGATCGAGAATTTTATTACTAATGCTGTAAGATACATTGAAGAGATTCAAACAAAAGATGGTTCATGGTATGGAAATTGGGGAATTTGCTTCATTTATGGAACTATGTTCGCACTTGGTGGACTTAATGCAGCTGGCAAGACCTATGATAGCTCTAATACCATTCACAGAGCTGTGAATTTTCTTTGCACAATACAAAATGAAGATGGTGGGTGGGGAGAGAGCTATCTTTCATGCGCTAGAAAGGGTTGATTTTTATCATTGAAGCCATTTAATGCCATTTTACTGTACGTTTTTGTTTAATCATGTTCTCTAACTCATCAGATGCTTTTGTTGATTAATGTTGCAGAAATTTGTTCCACTTGAAGGAAGTCGGTCACACGCAGTACAGACAGCTTGGGCTATGATGGGTCTAATTCATGCTGGCCAAGTAAGTCAACACACACTTTGATCTTAAATCTCTTCAATGGTAAATAAATCATATCTTAATACTCAAGATATCATTCGACCCTTATAGGGTAAAATTTTAAAATTCTATTTGATCCTAAAAATAGGACAAAGATGTAACCATTTAGTTCAATGTTATAAGGTATTTTTAACTCAAAATCACACCCTTATGATGAGGTTAATCAATTATCGTTTAAATTATACATTCTTTCTATATTTATCTCCATTTAATATGGTGTTTTAATTACAAAATCTTATTAATTATGACCTTAATTGACAGTATTTGTTGAAAAATCTCATTACTACCTAGAAATACCCATAACGCCTTGTATGTTTTAACATTTTGCCTTAATAAATGGGGAGAGTAGTAGTTGATTTTTTTTGTCCAATATTGTCCCTATTTACTTACATCAAGTTGTTGGCAAACTTGTAATTTCTGTACACATTTCATTCTGGTCATTAATTTTGTAAAGGATAAAATTAAAAAGTCACATATTTTTCACAAAAATATTAATTTTTGTTGGATATATATAGGCGGAGAGGGACCTAACTTCTCTTCATCGTGGAGCAAAATTTCTGATGAATTCTCAATTGGAAGATGGAGATTGGCCGCAACAAGTGAGTTTTTTCTTTCTCCCGCATTCTTTTAATTATCATAAAATCAAATATTAGTTTTGATTATTAGATTATTGAATCAATTAATTAGTGGTCGAGGACTTGTGTTTAGGAATTGACGGGAGCATCTTTGAAACACTGCATGTTACATTACCCATGCATAGAAATGTATTTCCGATGTGGGCTCTTTCGGAATATCAGAAGCGACTTCCCTCGCAGTCTTGAACCTCTTATGTTACAATGGAGATTCTCACTTGATCATTGATAATTGCACGTACGTGCAAAAAAATTTCTTAAGTTGCAGTTAATATATCGATAAAGAACGTATAACAAAATTTATTATTATATATTAGTGATGTGGTTCATTTCTCAAATTACATGCGTGTCTGGTAAAAGCTTAATATATTACTATTATCAAGGCTCTTAATCTCTTATATAAAATATTTAATAAGAGTATAAATAAAAAGATGTGAATATTTTAAGAAAATATTTCAACAAACATTATTTATAAATCATGAATTAATTAACTATGGCTTATATTGTGATTCAGAGAGAGTAATTTCGTACATTCAAAAGGTTGCCAAAAGTTAAAAATTACAAGGAGTGAGTTACACATATAGGACTAGATCAAAAATTAGGGCAAGCTATAATATAAGAATGAAGTTTTTCATTTTCGCATTTATTTAATATTTAATTTTTTTTAGGAAACATCTACGTGAAATAAAGTTATGCTGATGATTCCAAACATCAAACAATATGTGAATGTAAAGTTTGCCTCTCAATACTTTCATATATATATATATATATATATGTTTTTTTGGCCAGAACAAGCTGGTGCATGTAATGTACATACTCCCCCATCCCTGTTATAAGATGCTTTCTATAAGAATTATTTGATTCTTAATATAAGACATTACTTGGTGGTCTTATTATATGAATGTAATGTAAATTTAAAAATGTTTCATTTAAATGGGAGTAAAATGGGAAGTGTTTTATTTTTCAAACAAATAATAGCTTAATTACCTTTCTTTAATTCTGGTGACGTGATTAAAGATGTTTTATAATAATGATGGAAAGTCTTATTATATACACTTTACAATCTTAATTTTTTAAAAGGAAAAAAGAGAGCATATTAAAAAGGATAATATTAAAAAAGTATTATTAATGAAATATTATTTTTATCAAAGTATATTATATTTTAAAATGTCAAATCTTTTAAAAAATATCTTATAATTTAAAACTGAGGGATATGCGCATGTACCAACTTTAATTTATCAATATTTACATTATTAAAATTGATTTTGACTAAAAACATTTAAACACCTTCAATTTTATCAAAATTAATTTAAAAAATAGTATCAAAATATAATTAAAGTTAAGAATAAGGACTGAACTTAGAAGCCCTATTTAGATAAAAATTCAAGATTAAAAAATTAGTAATTTTTTTAAAAATTGAGCTTTCAACTCTGGCCCTGTAGGCACTGAAAAAAGGCTCGGGCTATTGTTGGTTCTTTTACCATTTATTTTAACATGATGTTAGTAGATTTTTTTATTAATTTCTTAAATACAATTACTTCGTAAAGCCTATTTCTTTGGGTTTGATCAATGTTGTACTCCATGATATATAATTTTTTGTATTTATTGAATTTGATAAGATTGATTTGGATTGAAAATTTTTATTTTTATTTTAAACTTCATCAAGATTCTATATTTATATATGTATTTCTTTACTTTATTAAATTTTTATTTTAAAAATATTTTAAAAACAAAATGAGCTATGGGCCTGACCTAGAGTCTTTCAAATAAGGGTTGAGCTTTAGAAATCAATCATTTTTGAGAAATTGATCGAGCCCGTCCATTTTCTACCTCTAAACATAATCATATTATAATATAATTAATACAATAAAATAATTATATTGAACAAATTTTTCTATAATCAATTTTATCCAACTAAAATCCAAACAGGCCTTAAAAATATTTATAATATGAAATTTTTTTCTTAAAATGATGAATCTAATAAAACACAAGAAGTAGAAATAAAAATATCACAAGGAAAAAGCTACAAATAAAATGTTTGTTTATTGGAAGGAAAATATTTTATGGGATCATTTAAAGGAGATAAAAAATTGAGTTTCCTATTACCAAAAAAAGATGAAGTTTCAAAAAGGAAAATAAATTAAAGGACCAAAGCCCTTTACTAATCTTTAAATAATGTATATAACCAAAATGTCTACAACTATTTTGGAGATACAATACATTAGGAGCAGGATTTTCTCATGCTTCCCCCTTTTGTTCCTTGAGTGCAGGTTTTTTTTTTTTTAATATTTCCCACCTGCCCTAGTAAGGATAGAAGAGAACCTACTCTCAATACAACCATGTTTGAAAACAAGAGTTGGGTTGTGGAAACCAGAAATTCATTTTCACCGGAAGCTTAATGTTAAATTATTTAAGACCTATTCTTACATAATTTATTATTGAGCGTTAATCATTTACAGACGCAATGAAATGAGAGTTTAGATAATTTATCATTGAAGCTATATATTTTAATTGGACTTAATTATACATTTTTTGAAAATCACTATGTTTTTTCTATCATTTTAGTCCATAACCTTTTTTGCTTTTAAGTAATCAGCAAAATAGGTTAGTTCTTAATTGTGACTCTTGAAATTTGATGTCTTGATCCTAAATGGTCCCAAAATGTCATTTCTCCCTTTAGGGAAAACATATTTATGGGTCCTTAAAATTTACATTAATTTTAATTAGTTCCTTGTAGTTTTGTTTGTTGCAAGTGAACCCTTTTCTTTTTACCCCGTTAAACACAGTAATCCTTCCCAATATTAAACCATTAAAATGCTTTGATACCATTAAGTAAGGTTCTGACCCATCAACGTCTCAAGTAACAGCTCCAGCAAGACACAGATGGGGTTGTTGCTAGAACTGCTACCATGGAAGATGTTGATCGGTCAGACTCAAAACCATGACTTGAAATGTTAAGGCATTTCAATGATTTAATGGAGGGGAAGGATTATGTGTTTGATGGATAAAAGTATATTCAATTCTAAAAAAAAAATTATAGGGACCTGATTAAAATTAATGTAAATTATAAGGACCCACATATACATTTTTCCTTCCTTTTATTATTAGAAGTTATTTTTTCCATTTTATCCTTGCATTTATTAACCTAATTTCTCATGTAGCATGAGAATTTATCAACTCCTTCTTACTCTATTGGTGATTAGTTTTATATCATTCTGTTCTGGAAAAATGACAATTAAGAACTTTAGAAGACCATTAATTACAATTAAGGATACTAAATTATTGAAATCCTAATATGAATCATGATCCTTATTTAAAATAAAAACTTACAAGTTTAAAATCAAGAAAATAAAGAAACTACTGAAATTACTTTTTTGGATTGGTATTGTTATTAACCTCAGTTAGAAAACTAAGATTCACACTTGAGAATGGAATTAACAATAGTTTCA
>NW_026556044.1:0-43324 GCF_029017545.1 Prosopis cineraria | reverse complement strand
ATGAAATTATAAAAAAGTATGCTCATGGGGGTGGGAGTTCGCCCGAGATATGTGGATATATGTGTGTATGGAGATATGTGAGTGAAAGCTTCATATGGTCGAGCTAATACTAAGGGACATTCGGTGCAGCATTTTATGGGATTGTTACTATAAGACATCTGGGTAGTCTGCCAACTCTCTAGTACCCGTTAGGGTAACAGTTAGGAGTCAACAATGCCTCTATCACAAGTGTGTGAAGAGAGAAAAATTATAGCCTGTAAGCGGGATAGATTACTTTTGGCCGGGTATATCGTCGAAAGTGTGCTCGGATCAACAAGTAGTTGAACCAGGAGAGCCTATAATTTCATGTCGGGAAGCATTGTCAGTTCGATGGTAAGATGATCATGCTAGTGTAAAATTATGTGTTTTGTTGAGATGACATATAAATATCTCATATTTTTGGTATGCTTGATAATACTATTGTTTTGATACTTTTTCATGGTGTTATTTGTGATAATAAACTTAATGAGCTATATTAATTACTGAGATGTTTATCTCACCCCGCAGTTATATTTTATAGGTGAAGACTTCGGTAGAGACAAGGAGAAGGAAGGGACAATTGAAGAGTGAAGAGTATCATTATATAGCTCTTCCCTTTTCTCTTTTTGTGTGTTGTAATGAATATTGTCACTAAATATTGCCAACTTAGGAACATGACATTATTTGGCTATCACTTGTAAGAATTTGTGATAAGTGTGTATATCTTGATCCTAGAATGGTGTTATGGATTAGGTGTGTGCTTGGCCAAGTTGCTTTTAAGTAATATATATATATATATATTGTATGTATGTATGTATGTATGTATGTATGTATGTATTAAATGTTTTAAGCGTCAAAATGACCAATTGATTGATGTGTTGAATTTTTTCCACCCCACTGTGTTTTTATCCAATGGGGGTTTGGTGGTCATTTTAAGCATGATTACTTTATGGTGTGATGTGAATGGATTGTTATGTGGTGTGTGATCCATTTGAGGTGGTCAAGGTGTCTCCAGAGCTAATGGCATTGTGTATTATGGGTTGGACACCATAATATGTGTTTTATTGTGAAAACAAACTATTTTGGGTTTGGGTGTCCATCTTTTAAATGGATGATTGTTTGACTGTGAGACTAGTGCCATTAGCTAGAGAGCTTAAAGAGCTTCGTGTGGATACTCGAACCGCTTAAGTCAGATGTTAACAAAACAGCGTGCTCTGGAAGTTCGAAGAGTTGCTATGACATCAATCTACTATCTTGACAGCAGGTGCGTGCTATAATGTATGGTTGTTGCGCCACGATGCATTGGGCTATTGAGGGACTTGTCCCTCTGTGCTATCCATCATGGTAGGCGCAGCCTGCACCACTATGGATGGACCAGTGTGTTTGCTGAAAAAATGGCGTTTAAGTCAAATTTTGATATAATTTGTTTCCTATACTTTCATATTTGCCTTTAATCAATATTTTTAACCATAGTTTGAGCGAAAACAACATTTTAAAAAGGATTTTCTTGGGATCCTAATATTTTAACTAATTATTTTCAAACCCTTAAGTTGTGGTAGCTTTGGTAAGGGGTTTTATGAAATCTTAGTTATCACAACGACATGTGAGTGTTGTCCTGGTAATGTCAAGATAGACATTACATAGAAACCTATCAAGTGAGCTATTGAAGAATCAGTCTGGCGACCTATGGCAAAACTAGTTTGCCAAGCTTTTGTAAAACCAGATCTAATAAACCTTGTGAGCTCTTATTTGGTCATCTTGTTTGCATTCCTTGTCTGTCTTTCTCAATCTGACCATCATCTTGCCTCTCCTTTGTTCATTGCATCTTCATTGGTCTTTGGCATCTTCATTCTTGAGTCTTAATTAACCTTTTATCTTTGTGCTAATCATTTTCCAGATTCTAGATTCCTCTTGATTTCTTCTACTTCCATCCTTGTCTACCATTCTTCAATCTTCATTAACAAGTTAGAGCTCCTACTCTTGAAGCTCGATCAAATTCTTTATAGTTCAATAAATAATTGGTTTTGTGATTTTGAAAATCTGGGTGCTAATTACTGATTGTTAATTTAGTAATTTTGATTAAGCTTAGTTGTTTTTTATGGATTTGAAACCTCCCACTCTTGCCACTAGGCCTAATGTGCAAGTTAATAATACTAATCCTACTCCTATCGTTGACACTCCCTTTGGCTCAACTCCAAATAGTAATAGTACTCCATAAACTATTGTCAGTTCGAACAGTAATAATTCCTTTATCCTTCAAGTATCACCTATACCGTCTCTTTGAGGGAAAAGTGATCATGTATAAGAGCATTTTGCTTTTCAAAAAAGAGGGGAGAACCTGTGTGTATAGTTGCCTTCATTGCTCCTCATTATTTAGAGGAGGTAGGATCAATAGGGTGAAGTAGCACCTTACAGGTGTTTTAAGAAATATAATTTCTTGCAAGAAGGTTCCACATGATGTTTGCCATAAGATGGTTTAATCTTTAAAAGAAGTGTCATTGGTGAATAAGAGGAAGCTTAATGATCCATACATGCCTGAAGAGTTTGTTGATAACCTAAAATGTGAAGTAATTGCTCCAAATCCAGAGCCAAGTAAGAAAGCTAAGAAGGTAGGTTCTAGCAGTGTTACTACTGTGAAAAAAAAGAAAAACTAGTAGGGCTAACAATTATTTTACTTCAAGGTCAACTCCTAGCTCCCAACTAGGGCTAAACAGTATTTGGTCATCTAAAGAAGCTCAGTATAAAGCTAAATTAGCCATTGCTGAGTGGTTATATATGAATTGCATTCCATATAATGTTGTAAATTGTCTATGTTTTCTACCTACTTTAAATGCAATTGTTACAATTGGCCTAGGTTTTAAAGGTCCTTCATTTAAGGAGTCAAGGGTTAACTTGTTGACTGATTGTAGAAAAGAGTGTCAACTGCTTATTGAAAGCTATGGAGCTACTTAGAAAGAAAGTGGCTGCACTCTCATAGTTGATGGTTAGATTGACAAAAGGCAACGGACATTAATAAATTTTGTGGTTTATTCTCCTATTAGCTTTTTTGTAAAGTCTATTGATGCTTCACATATAGTCAAGGATGCCAAGAATTTTTTTCTTTGTTTTATGAAATTATTGAGTGGGTTAGTCCTAAAAATATAGTACATGTTGTGTCTGATAATGCAACCAATTATATAGCTGTTGGCAGGTTGATTCATGAAAAATATAATCATATCTATTAGTCACCCTGTGTTGCTCACTGTTTAAATCTTATTTTGAAAGACATTGCAAGCATGCCCCATGTAGCTGACCTTGCAAAAAATGCATCAAAAATTACTATTTTTGTGTACAATCATGTGGCTTTTCTTTCATGGCTTAAGAGAAGAGATGGCTAGACAGAAATTATGCATCCAGGAGCGATCAGGTTTGCTGCTACTTTCATTACATTGAAGAGTTTGCATGAGCACAAGCATGACTTTGTGTTGGACAAGAAGTCTTAGGATAATAAACTATCAAGGACTAAAGCTACACAATTAATTGGTGACATTGTGTTGGACAAGTAGTTTTAAGATGATTGCCATCAAATTGTATGTCATGTGGGTCCTCTTACTAAGCTATTAAGAATTGTAGATGGTGATGAAAACTATCTTTAGGTTATGTTTATGAGGGTATGCAAAGAGAAAAGAATTCAATCAAAAATTTCTTTCATAGAAAGAAGGAACAATACAAGCCTTACATAAGCATAATTCAAGCTCGATAGGATAAGCATTTGAAGTGTGATTTGCATGTAACAGCCTACTTTTTAAATCCTACATTCTTGTATGATCAATGATTTATTAAGAAGAGTAGAGTGACAGAATTAATGTTAGACTATTTTTCAATATATAAGTCTACCTATAAATATTCTGACATGATTTCTAAAATGCAAATGTATTGCAAGTGCCAAGGCTCTTTTGGCTGAGAAAAAGCTCATAAAGTAGCAAATGAAAAACAACCTAGTTAGCTTCTTACTCCTTTCTTTTCTTTTATTATAATTTAAATATTAACTACTATTAATTTGTTTAAATTTGATGTAGATGTCTGGTGGCAATGTTTTGGGGCTAGTGCTCCAATATACAAAAGTTTGCAATTTGCATTTTAGGACAAACTTCTTCTTCTTTAGGATGTGAAAGAAATTGGTGTTTATTTGAAAGAATTAATACCAAAAAAAGAAATAGGCTAGAACATGAAAGATTGAATGATCTTGTGTTTGTTAATTACAACTTGCATCTGCTAAACAGGTGATCATTAATTGTTACTCAAATCTGAAATAATTCTCTTTGGCTTTAATAATTGAATGATGAGGGATTTGATTATGATTATATATGCATATATAAGGTCAAAATTGAAGAAGGTGAGCTATGATCCTGTTGATTAAGAATCAATTAATAAGCTTGAGTATTGGATAGCTGAAGAAGTTCCAACTCCAAATCCTGACTTCGCTGTTAAGGAAATTCAAACTGAAGATTTTCTTAGTGGCAATGCATGTCCCTCTAGATCTAGTCTTGAATTAAGAGAAAATGAATGTTACTCCTCTTCTTTTTACATTAAATCTTTGTTTGATTTATAATTTATTCATTCAGTATTTATATGTCAATGCTAACTATTTTTTTTTTGCCAAATATATGTCTAGGTTCTATTGAAGATGTGAATGTTCTATAGTCTCTTATTTTGGATTCACTAAATGTTATAAGAGTTGAAGGAGATGTTTCTAATTTTCAGCATAATTTTGGAGAGTTTAATTTAAAAGATCTATACAGCAATTGAATGTTGTAGTTTTTTAGTTAAATCTGGACCATTGAATTGTATGAGAATGTTAAACTATGGTGTTGTGCTATGCATGGCCATGAATGACTTTGAAGTTTGAAGTTTGAACATGGATATTACATACTTTCCTACTATTAATGTGTATTTGGATTTGTATACCTTTGAACTTTGAAGTATGATGAGACTATCACTTTATTAGTAGTTAGTTTTCTTTATTTCATCATATTTCCTAATTTTTAATATATGATATTTAAAATATATTAATTTAATTACAAACTGTTCGACTCCGGTCCAACCTTTGAATCATGAATCAGTGCCTTAATCTGTTCAATGTTCGGTTTAGTTTTAATAACACTAATATAAATGCGTGTCTCCTTTTTTTTTGCAGAGGAAGGTTATATTAGGGGTAAAATTTAGAATGAGAAATTTTGGTTCATACTCTTGTCATTGTTCATTACTCTAAAATCACATTAAACAAAAGTAATTTCAAATAATTGTTTTTATTATTTCATTTTACTTTACCTATGAACATTAAACCTTGAAAATTAATTATTTACACACATAGTTTACTTCTTCCCCTCATAAATGTAGAAGTTAGCTGAAGAGCTTGTATGTGTAGATCCCCAATGTAAAATCCAAATCTCTTTTACCTATCACATTTATTATTTATTTTCCAAAACTACTTTCTTAATGTGTGAAATCAGCATGAATAGTTTTTAATATAATAATTTAAAGAATGGACACTTTTGGGAAACCAACATTACAACATATACTCCGGTCGACCAAAATTAGGACGGACATTTCAACTACACTTGATTTGTATCATTTATGAAGCAGAAAAAAAAAATATCACTACTTTTAAAATGTTCTTCAATAAAAATCAATCTGTTTTAATTATTTTAATTTCTTTCTTATATAATATTCTTTTGCAATACAATTCTGCAATACAATTAATAACAGTATTTAAAAAAATAAATTAATGCCTTTGAATTATATACTAGCTAGTAGAAAAAGTTCTGTATTTTGAATAAAAGAGGGTACTTTTTTTTTTTACAAATTAGTAAATTAATTTTCTTAATTTATATGAGTTAGATGACTAACTCTTACATTTAGACCTAGAGGGAGTATATAAGTTGTTTATACATGATTAAAAAGAAGCTACATTATTTATAAATTATGAATAGTGAGACTTCTTTAAACACCATGAAATCTATATAAGGTCTACTTTTAGTTAATATTTATTATTGGGGACTAGGTATGTGTAATTTTTAAATTAGAAATAGTTGGATTCAATGGCCCATTTAATTAAAGCGTAGAGGTATAATGGGTTGAAAGAGCAATTGGCCATATTCTTGGGCATTGAATCCAATTAAATGTTATGCGAACATCTTTTTTAAGTCAAAAGGAGATAGGCCCATTATGCTTAAAATTGAACCTTTTTTATATTAAAAAAAGACATTAAAAATATGTTGAACAGAATATTGCTTAGAACAAGAAAATATTTGCAAGCAATATAAAATTATATTTTAAATTATTGTATTGTTGAAATTAATTTCATCTTAGCTACCCATGAGATGAAAGAACTGATTTTTTTTTCCAAAAAAAGTTAATTGAATCCGGAACTTATGACCAATAAAAGAAATCTCATGATTCATCAAAAAAGATTTAAAAAATGCTTTTTCTTTAATACAGGACCATGAAAAAACTGTGCAAGGAATAAAAAGTTAGGTCATATCAGAAATCATTAGGTCTCTACATCCTAAAAGAGTCGTTGTAGATAACAATATCAAAGTTGTTTCTAGGTGCCTGATGAGCAAGGAGGTATGCACACTTATTCACTTCTCTAAATGCATGGTCAAATGTGATAATCTAGTCTTTTATGGTCAAACCTTTACTTTTGTTACTTATCTTAGAGAGGGGGTGATTCTTGCAAAAATTGTGTTGGATAAGCGACAAAGCTTTTAAAGAATCAGAGTAGATGTGATGCTGGCGAGTTTAGCATTCCATCAAAGCTTGATTCTCTCCAAGATACCTAAGATTTGGGCAATTATGCTTGGATGATATCTGAGATATTTAGAGAAGCCCTTAATCCAATTCTCTTAATTGTCATGTATATGGCCTCTACAAGCAACAATCCCATTGATATTAGTTGAACCATCGATATCGAATCAGACCTAATCTACTTTAGGGGGTCCCGTTTAGCTTTAAATCTTTTACTTCCATTCCTTAAGAGGTTAATTGTAGACTGGAGCTTGAGATCATTTAAGATTTATTGGGTGGAGCAAAAAGTACTATTAGTTTCTTTATAATCTTCTCTAGAGAATATTAAGCTGTATCTGCTTTCCTATATATTCCAAGAGACTTGAGCAAAGAGTCTTTGCCAAGGTGTTCTTTTTGTTTTTGAGTTCCCAACATCATTTTTTACATTTCAAATTATCCAATCCTACACAGATAGAGAGAAAAAAGTGTTAATCTTAGAAGGATTAATTACTTTCAACCATACTTATCTAGCTTTTTGCAATCATGTAGGACGTGAATAGAGGAGTCAATAACATTACAACTAAAAGGACAAATATGTTGATAAGGTCCACTTTCATTATTGCTAATGAATTTAGATTAGTGTCTGCCCTAAGCAGCTTTCCATAGAAAGTATTTAATTTTCTCATAGGTAGGCCATTTCCAAATCCTCAACCATATATCAGAGTTTGTGTTATGGTTTTGATTTTCAATTTCTTTATACGCAAATTTTATATAGAACTTACCATCATTTGACGGCCTCCAATAAATAACATCTTCATCACCAAGAGGATTAGGAGGCTAGACAAGAGATATGATATGGATTACTTCATGGTACAAGTATCATTTTAATTGTTTGACGTCCCACCCTCCCATGCTCATGTAGAAATTAAAAACTCTTGCATGGAGGACAAAATTAGCTTTAGGATAAGCATAATTTCTAAGGGGTTTGGGGAGATGGGACCATTTGCCATACCAAAAAAGAAATTTGGCTGCCTTTACTGACTTTTCATCCCACGTGAGTCATGAAATTATCTCAAATTTTATAGATACTATGCCAACTGTAGGATGAAGCAATAGGGTTTTGAACCATAGGAATGATAGGTTTGGTACACTTATATTTATCTCGTAGGATACGAACCCAAAGACAATTTGGTTTAATGATGAGACCCTAACAAAACTTCATAATCAAAGCTATATTTTGACTTTTTATCTTCTTAAAACCAAGCCCCCTATCATTTTTATCTATAGTGATGTTGTAAAAAAAAAACAAGAAGCCTTGAGCATAACATCAGTTTTACGAAGCTTGACGATGTTAGGTTGTCCCCCTAACCTCAAGCGAGGGCATATTTAAAATATTTTAAAAAATAATTTTTAGGTCTTTTATTATTTTTATATTCTAAAACTAATTCTTGTAATTTAATTTATTTTAATAAAAATTATGATTTGATCAATTAAATTGATTAATTTTTTTAAAATTAAATTATTAATAAGTAAGTAAATTTTTAAAAAACACTCTTAAAGTTTAAAAAAATATGATTTAATACTTTTAGACTAAAAAGAGAAAATTAATTTAATACAACATTTATATTTCCAGTATTTTTATGACAATTTTATATGCATGAAAATTATTTAGAAGATATAATTTAATTATTTAAATTTTTATTTATAAATGTTATATAATTAAGTTTAAAGTTATATAATCTATTAATAAAAATAAAAGCTTTATTGAGTTTTATATGAATAAGGACAATATATGCTTTTATACCAATGCTAGGTCGTTGCTTGTAAATTTTTCACTTTATAGCTCGAGTGTAGTAATAAGTGAGTTAAAACTACTACATCAACACTTAAATGTAATGTTAAATGAACAAGAACTATCACGTTATGCTGGACGAGTGTGGCTAAAGAAGTTAGATCATGTGAACAAGATTAAATTTGGTACTTGAAATGTTTAGACCTTGACTCATTAATATATGGAGTTGGTAAGAGTTATGGTTTATTAAAAAAAATTGATATCTTGTGCTTGTAGAAAACTAAATGGCTCGATGAACAAACTAAGGATATTTAAGGTTTCTAACTTTGGCATATAGGGAATGTAAATAAATTAGATGAGGTGGATATCATTGTTAATGAGCAGTGGAAGAAGAATGTGGTAGAAATTAACAAAACTGTGGACAAAATTATTTTCTTAAAAATAATAATTGAATGTGAAATTGTCAATATTATTAGCGCTTATGCACCTCAAGTTAAGGCAGAAGCCAATCTTAAGGAATTGTTTTAAGAGGACTTGAAGAGATTGTTTCAACATATACCATAGAGTGAAAAGATCTTTATTGGAAGAGATATTAATGGTCATATTAGAAGGGAAGTAAGTAATTATGTGAGGGTGCAAGGTGGTCTTGGTTTTGGGGGGCTAAATAATGAAGGATAATTGATTTTTTATTTTTCTTTGACAGATGATTTTAAGATTGTTAACACTTGTTTCAAGAAAAGGGATGAACATCTCATTACCTACAAGAGTAAAGCCTCAAGGTTAGATTGATTTCTTTTTGCTAAGGAACATGGATAGAAGATTCTATAAAATTTGTAAAGTGATTCCTAAGAATGGTGTAACAACAAAATATATGGTCTTTGTTGTAAAATCTCACTCAAATAACCACAATTTATCAATAAAAATATGGTAATTAAAGGATTGACTCCTAAAAGTGATTACCAATCTTTAGTTCAAAATCAAGAGATCC
Organism: Prosopis cineraria; assembly: GCF_029017545.1. Lineage (NCBI taxonomy): Eukaryota > Viridiplantae > Streptophyta > Magnoliopsida > Fabales > Fabaceae > Prosopis > Prosopis cineraria. The sequence goes on along the minus strand of NW_026556044.1, from coordinate 33,758 downwards.
TAAGTTTTAATAGTCATAAGAAGTTTAAATCAATCATAATCTATTATATCAGAGTAAAGATAAGTTACGGAAGCATGAAATACCTCAAATGAGTGAAAGAAATAAAAAACGGTTGAAAAACAACTTATATGTTGTGTAGTAGGGCAATGCGCCATGGCTTATGCACGTTGCGTTGCGGTGTGTTGCTCTTTGTGCCACATGCTGCGGCATGTTGCATGAAAATATTGACAGATTCTGTTATCATTTGACAACATAATTGAGGAACTTCGGATGTGTTCTGATTCTCTATTCGACATCCGAATGATGTGATCTAGGTGTCTATGAAAAGCTCTTTATATGAATAACTAATGGCATGAGTTTCACTTTCAAAATTAGTCATACCAGGAAGTTGGACACCCAAACACAATTTGACCACTTTACATAACTTTCATATAAAGAGGGTGTCCAAAACCCTTAATAAGTGCCAAAAGCCTTTCTTAACTCTTAACACCCGAAGCATATTCATTGGATCTAGGACTATCGATACAAGTCATTGCACACACTTAAATAACAGTATAATATAAATTCACTTCTCAACCTCATTTCACTAAAAATAGAAGGGGGAGATATTTACCATTTCATTGCATCCAAACTAAATAAAACAAGTTCAAAACATTATTTTTACACTTGCACTGGTATGTTGACCTTATCAATATATATATAATCATACATAAATATTCAGGGGCTAAAATATAACTCATATATTTGCAACAATAAAATAGTGCAAGTGTGATGGTATACAACCTAGAATTGAAAATCATATACTATTACACAAAATAAATCTATACTAGAGGCATACAATAGGAATGTGCTAATTCCTAGCCTTTTGAACCTTCTCCCTTTCTGCACCAGACTAGAGCCTAAAAAGTGTTAAAGAAGAGGGGTGAGTCTAGCAACTCAGCAACTATGGTAAAACCTACCCTATGTAGTTATATATTACTTATAAACTAAGTACATGTATATGAAACCAAGTACTTAAAATACATTTAACCACATATAAAAAATTATCATTTCACTTTTAATCCATTTCCATCTCACATACGCTAGGTGCATTGTCATAATATATTTAGACATGTGACTATGACCTCTTATCCACACAACTTGCCATAACTCAACACGTGTGACACGTCATATATTTTACATAGACAATGATCAACCAACCTTATATACTCCTTATTTTCTCAGATTGAAACCATAGGCTATAATACTAAATAAGGCTCTGTCTTTGTGATTGGCTTTGTCTTTGTGATTGGACTACCCAAGCTTACCAATCATGAGGTATGACTCAGTTAAAGATCACATAACTCACTCTTGAACCACAATTTCTCCTATTCTTAAATCTCTAGGGTGTCTTATACCCTAGGTTATTCTCCTTATTGAACTAATGGAGATAGCTAGGTTCTAATCCCTCAACAAACTATGGGATAGTCTTTCGACAAATTATGAGACAAGGCTATTCTCTTGTGCACTGAAAGGTAGTCTAAATATCATATAAATTTTTCTTTACTACCAATCCTTAGGCAAACTCTTGCCCACTAATCATGCCATAAATGATATTCACCCTTTTTTACATTTTCATATTCACCCATAAATGATATCAGAGTCAACACATTAGGCTTATGACCGAGCGCTACCCAAGTGAGCATCAATTTTATATTTTCACTTATGTCACATAAACACACCCTTTTCAATCACAATTTCTCATCTTCATTAAATCCACTATTAACTACTCATTTAAAACACATTACAAACATGCAACTCATCTCAAATATCACTTTTGCAACTTATAACTCATTTTGTCATCTCTTTAGCATGTTTAACACATATCGAAGTGATTTGATAAATGTAAGGTTGCATTGCATGATGCACACATTCACAAGTCAAAATTTTTATATTAAACGCATAATTAACACCACATTACAATTAACATATAACTACTCAAAGTAGAGTTTTCTCAATTACCTCAAACTTTTGAGAGGTTAAAGGTTTGCTCCTCAATATAATAGCTTCCAAACTTGAATTTCTAAGCCAAATAGGTGACCAAGAGCTTAATCTACAATTTAACAAGTTAATCTCCATTAATAATGCCAAACTCAGGTATTCAACTCTTATTTCTCTACTTCTAACTCACCCAATGCCCACATTGCTCACATTTAGACCTATCCATTAGGTTTATTATTCTCTTTAGTCTCCAATAACATTAACGAGCCATTAAACTCTCATTAATGATATCACACTCTTCCAACAACCCACATTAATACAAATTTTAGATATTTATGGTGTCCAAAAATTCAAGACACCAAAATTTATTATACCTATAGATACTCCAATCTACTTCCATTAACTCTATTTGAGCTAATAGATTTAGACCTATAACCTATAAGAACTAAAAATCTACTTTTACTATCAAACCTTAATCATAAACTCCTAAATGTAGAAAGATGGGGAGATTAATTAGTATGGTACTTATCTTGGGTGTTTATAGCTTCCAAAATACTCAGTCATCCAAACACAAACCCTAGCAGAGCTTAGCACTCTTCTTTGTCTTCTCCTTTCGTTCCTTTCCATTTCTGTCTTAGTTTCATGTCTAATGAATTGTAGAAAATGATCATGCATCATGGCGAACACACAATGCGCTATGGCGTATGGCACAAAGAGGTCCTCATTCACATCTTCGTGTTGTGTTATGTGGCACAACAACCTTAACTCTTCATTTTCTTCTCCTTTTGATGCCCAAGTGGCCCAACTTGATATCGAACTCACAATTTAGGCTGAAATACAATCAAACAGGATTATTAAACTTCCCTAGCCATACCCCACCTTAACTTACTTAATTATCCTAATTAGATTTTGTTAATCAGGAGATTAAAAATTGAGATGTTATACTTGTCCTTGGTATTTGTTTCACAAGTAAAAATCAAAAGTGCAACAAGTGATAAATTTAAGGATTAGGTGGTAGCAATTAAAAAGTGAGAGATAGGAAATTTTAAGTGGAATCTTTTAGCCGAAAGAATTTGAGAGTCCCAAAGAAGTACTGGCATCTTTGCTAGAGGATATGATTAAGAAGGTAAGGAAGGTTGCTAAAAAAAAATTTCGGAGAGTTAGAAGGTTTTGGTCTTAAAGATAAGGAGTTTTTGTGGTAGAATGATAATGGACAGGAAAAAGTCAAACTTAAAAAAAGTGTTTTAAAGCCATTTATTTGTACAAGAATAAGTAGATTTAGTCCATTTACTAAATCTAATCTATAAAAAAAGTGACATTTATAAGTTTAAGTGAGTTACTCACTCAACAAACATGTCATTGATATACTCTCATTTCATACTTATAAAATATTTTTTTAACTATCTTGGGGGCTCTAAGGCTCACTTGTACACCAAAAACAAAACTAAGGATAATGTAGATAAATAGAGAAATGCTCAATTGGATTTTTGTCTTACGTCATTGGAAACTATACGTGGCAATAAATAATACAAGATCAGGACAGTTGTGCCGATGAGAATTGTACAGTAATCTAAATAAAAGAATATTCTAGTATGCATAGTTGATAGCCTTGCAGCTGAACAAGCAAGCAATAACCTTAAGCCAAACCAATCAATCATCTAGGCTTGGGCTTGATATGGGCTTCTTCTCTAACATTTTCCCTCGAATGAGATGAGCTAACAGTAAGGCTAAGTTTGTCTTTAAGTTTCAAAAATCTTGATGAAGATAATGGTTTAGTAAGGTAGTCAGCAAGTTGATCTTCAGATGGAACATAAGCAACAGTAATTTTCTTGGCCAACACTTAGTCGTCAATAAAATACACATCAATCTCGATGTGGTTAGTTCTAGCATGAAAGATTGGGTTTTTGAAGCTACTGATGTTGTCACACCAAATAACAGAAGGTTGATGAATGAACAAGGAAAGCTCGGATAGCATTAACCGAATCCATATAAGCTTAGCAGATGTATTTGCAAGAGAGTGATACTCAGAGTCTACACTAGATAGTGCTACAACAGGTTGTTTCTTTGATGACCATGAAATAAGAGAATCACCCAAAAAGACTACATAAGCTCCTGTCGATTTTCTATCATCTGGTCATGATGCCCAATCTGCGTCTAAATAAGTAGTAAGAGACAAATAATCAGTTGCTTTAAGATGTAAACCATGACTCGGTGTACTTTGAATGTAGCGAAGGACTTCTTTTACAGCGTTTCAATGAACAACTGATGGAGATTGCATAAATTGGCTAAGTTTGTTTACACTGCAGCTTATATCTGGTCGAGTACAACAGAGGTACTGAAGAGCCCCTATAGTTTGCCTGTACAAGAATGGATTTTAAACGGCTCACCATCAAAAGTGGATAGTCTATGTTCTGTAAACATTGGAGTTGGACAAGTCTTACAGTTATACAAACCACTCCTCTTGAGAATATCGATTGCATATTGAGTCTGGTTGAGATAGAATCCAGTGTATCTCTGTATACATTAATACCAAGCAAATATTGAGTATCTCCTAAGTCCTTCAATGAACACAAGTGATTCAGTTAAGCAATAAACTTTTTGAGATTGTCACCATTATTCCTTGTTACTAAAATATCATCCACATAAATTAAGATGATAAAAATTTGAGTTTTATCTTTGTAAAAGAACAAGGAAGCATCACTGTTGCTGTTTTGGAATTTCCACTTCAAAAGTGTACCCTTCAATTTATCATACCAAGCACGTGGGGCCTGTTTTAGTCCATAAAGAGCCTTAGATAAGTTACACACATAGTGTGGTCTAGATGAATCAATAAATCCTTAAAGTTGAGACATATACACAGTTTCAAGTAATAACCTGTGAGAAATGCATTATTTATATCTAGTTGCCAAACAGGCCAATGAAATTGTAGAGCAAGTGTAAAAACAAGTCTAACATGCAAGGTTTAATTGCTGGATCAAATGTCTCACCAAAGTCTACACTTGGTTCTTGTAAATACCCCTTGGTAACCAAGCGCTCTTATACCTATCCAACTAACCATCAGGAGTGAGCTTCTTCTTGAACACCCACTTACGCCTGACTATATTAAAGTGAGGCAGTGTAGGTACAAGTGTCCAAGTATTATTGCGCATCAATGCTTCATATTCTATTTTCATAGCATTATACCAGTGCTTGGATTTGAGAGCTTCTTTAATTGTCAGTGGTTCAGGTTTTGAAGCAATTTGAGCACACCAATGTAAGGGTACTTTAGTCTGAATACTCCAGCTTTCGCTCTAGTCACGATGTGATGAGTAGGCGGAGGTGTTACTGGTGAAGGAGAACTCTTTACATCTAAAGAAACATGAATATTAGTGATTTGAGCAGATAAATCAGTATTTGGTGAGTTAGAACTAATATCAATTGGAGATGTTGATTCATTCAATGAACGAGGGGAACTAGAAGTATGAACAGAGCCAAATTCAGAATCCTCAACATCATCATTATTAGCTGTAACTGTAATTGAATCAGTAGGAAGCAACTAATTCTATTTTGAAGAATCATTAGAGACAGTTGGAAGATTAAACCATTCATTTGACTGAGAGAAACTAAGAATAGCAGCTGTATCAGTATCTGACTTAAAAAATAGGCATCTGAAAAGGGAAATGCAAACTCATCAAACACCACATGACGTACCCTTTATGAGAACTGCTATATCCTAAAAACACACATTTCTCACTTCTAAATTGAAGCTTGTGTTTATTGTAATTAAGGGCACAAACAGGGATAACAAGAGCAACCAAAAACGTTAGACATAGAGTAATCTGGTTGCTTGTTAAACAAGCATGGAAAAAGAGTGTTCATACTCAAAATAGGAGTAGGTAATCAATTGATTACATGAATGGCACAAGAAAAGGCATCCCACCAAAGTTTCAAGGGCATTTGAGCCTAGACAAGAAAACTTAATCCCATTTCAACAATATGCCTATGTTTTCACTCAACTCTACCATTTTGTTAGGAAGTATATGGACAAGTGTATTGTGCAGAAATGCCACAGTCATTAAGAATAGGAATGAAACTTCTATATTCACCACCAAAATCACTTCGAAGAAATTTAATCATTAAATCAAAGAGATTTTCAGTCATAATTTTAAAATGCTTAAAAGCACCAATAGCTTAATGCTTAAACTTCACGGGATATCCCCAAGTGTATCGACTATAATCATTAGCAAAACATATATAGTATTTATATCCCAAGGGAGAGGCCGCATGTGCTGGACCCTATAGATCAGAATGCACAAGTTCTAATGGTTGTTTTGCATGAGAATCAGACACAGTAAAGGGCAATTGATGGGATTTTCCAAACTAACATGCAGTGCAAATAGTAAGTTTCTCATTCAACTTAACACTTTGATTACAATCACTAAGAACTTGCTTACTAATTTTCTTTGAACTATGTCCTAAACATTGATGCCAAGACTGTAAAGAAACTAGATTAGCCTCTACATGAAATGCTTTAGAAAACTTGTTAGCACCTATTGATGGAAACTGAGGCTCTTGCTCAACTTCAAAAGCTTCTCACATCTCTGTCCTGTAACCAACACCCTGAGGTTCCTTGGATCCTTCACAGTACAACCAGCACAATTAAAATTCACCAAAACATCATTATCATCAAGTAAACCATTAATACTTAATAGATTCTTTTTGCTTTTAGGAACCACTAACACATCATTAAGTAGAAGTTGAGAGGATTTTTCTATAGTGGGTAAAACTTCATTAACCGCATTTGTTATTAAGACTTTTGAACCAATGCCTGTCACCTTTTTACCTATGTCACGTTTGGTTGAGCCACTCTGGCTGAGATTAGTGAGTAATGTGATGAGTGGTTCCACTGTCTAAGTAGTATGCAAGGTCACACACAGTCCCAGGTGAAGTATAATAAGCTGACGGATTAGAGGAGCTATAGGTTGATGGATCTGCCTTGCCATAATTTTTGTCATATCTGTGATAACAATAAAAAACTTCATGCCCACCCTTATGACAAAGTTGACACTCGACTTGTTACGAGTCCCACTGGAGGGTGTTGTTACGTCCTCGTCGACCATGACTTCTGTAACTATGGTTACCACTGCGACCACGCCAACCTCTCTTGTGATTACGACCACAAGAATTGTCATATCTAAAAGCAAGATTAGCCATAGCATTACTCACATCATTCACAGCAGAACGATGAACACTGTCCAGACGATTCTTATAGGTGAGAAGTTTTGCTTGCATCTCCATCCATGTAAGACCTTCTTTCTCATTGAGTTGAACAATAGGTATATATTCAGCATCCAAATCAGCTAAGGTTTGCAACAGGAGATCATCCTGGGAAATAGGATGTCCAGCTAGCAAAAGTTGATCAAAAAGAGTCTTCATCTTGTCAAGATACTATTCATATAAGGGACAATTTTTAAAAAATGTGATAACGCTTTTGAAAATGTATAATTCTTTAATAAACAACAGTAAAATATAAGTAGTTTATCTTGTATGTAATAAAACAAAAGTGGAGGGAGTATTAAATATCCAAAGGAGTGATTTTAAAATGTAAAAGTGACTTCTTAGTGCTTGCCTTTGCCGAACTCATTTTATATACATATATATAAGATTGTAATTATTATGCGCAATTTGCGAGGCCGGATACTGAATGATCTATATATTTATTTTTGCCGATCATCCACTCGCAAAGTGGGTTAACATAACATCTATATCAGAAGTGATGGTAGTTATTGTATCCAATACATTATTTTGTCTCCAGTTGTTGATTATTAGTTTATTATTAATTAATTAAATTGTCTTGCATATACATGACAGGCATGAAAATATATAATTTAATTTTGTAGCCACACTTGTCAAACTTTAATTGATGAGATAGAGAAAATTAAAGCTAAAACCTAACTTTAACATGTAACTTAATTACACGGCCCCCCTAAGTGGCTAAAGCCTGCTAACTCCTTCCTATGGGCGTCCCCTAAAGCATATGGAAGGCTAATAATGAAATAATTAGTGAAAAAGCTAAAACCCAACATTGACTCATTATTCTTACACTCTTCACCTGGCCTAGAACTTCCTCTTTCATCAAAATTAAATCCTTATATTTAGAATAAATAAGTAAATTACCCTTTGAATTAATGTCTAGAAGTAATTGAAAATCTAAATTCATCTTTTATAATATTCCTCTTCAACTTTGAAAAATCGTCCAATTTGACTCTTGTCATTAATAAAAAATTAATTTTGAGTGTTAGTAGGCCAAAAATGATAGAGAAAGACATAAAAAATTACAAAAAAGAGCCAACATTTACAAATAAGGACAAAATAATTATAGAAAAGGATCTATGAATTCCTTGGTCCTTTTATGTCATTTTTGAGATCATTTTCTATCATTTTATGGTTAATTAATAATTAAATTTAACTTTTATTAATGGTAGGGGTCATATTGCAATATTTTTAAAAGTTAAAGAGGAATATTATACAAAAGATAAATTTAAAATTCTAAACACTTTTTGACCTACTATTTAGGAAACAATTTGCTCATTTATCCCTACATATATTCTCTTCATTTCAAAATATAAATATTTCAGGGTGACCTCTAGATTAATTTATATATTTATAAGACACTGATATTTTGTCAATTTTGTACTTCATTTAATACATCGAAATATTTACACATTAATTATAAATAAAGCTATGGTAAGAAAAATGTTAATAAATATTATTTTAAACTTTTAAAAAGATATATAAAATAACATATTTTTTAAAAAACTTATTTTATGAAACGAAGAGAGTTGTGTGTACATATAAACAGATATAAACAGATGAACAGCGTGCAGCTGGTGGATGTCCGTACATGTTGAGTAGGAAATGAGGCATCTTTTAACACTGGACTGGTAAATTTCGTTCAAGTATGAAACTGAAAAAGCTATTCCATCGCTATCGCTATCTCTCGCTCAAGTTTTTTTTTTTTTTTTTCCTTCGATGAAACATATCTCGTTCAAGTTGATGTACATTCTAATTTTAATTGGTCGTCTTATTATGTAGTTTTTCTTGTGTATTTTTTGTCACACATAATTATTTTTTTTATTAAAAACAATTCTGTTTGAAATATCAACCAGCTCTAAATATGAATACCTCTTTTTATATATGAGATTTGAATTTTTTAATTTATCACGCTTAGAGAAGCCAACCCCTTCTATTAATCCTGGCCTCCTAACTGTAATTTTTTCTTCATAAAATATAAATGTCATTTACTATTAGTTCCTAAGTTGGCATTTTACAAAAGATTGAAGACACTATATATTTTTCATTTTAATTTTATATATAATCTTTTATGTACATATAAATAACACAATTGCTTCAACTTTTGATAATATAGCTTTCATGAAATTTATTTATTTTCAACAAGATGATACTATATATATATATATATATATGTTTTTAAAAACATTAATATTATTTAATTTTTTATTTTATATTTGATGAAAGAAATTATGAAAATTATAAATGACAAACTTTATCAAGAATTTGAATAAAAATCTCAAAATATATTGAATGCTATGCGTTTGATATTTATTATAAAATCACTTATTTAAAAGTTAAAGAAATTATAGTTAAGATATTCTTTTACAAAAATACACTTTTTTTCCTAATAATCCAGCTATTAAAATTTATAACATAAATAATTTTTACTCTAATATAATTCAATTTCATCAATATAAATATTTTTAACAATTTAGAGTCATGACTCATTGTATTGATGTATTTTCTATTATGACGTTACTGTATTGATCTACCATTATTATATTAATAATATATATAGATTTAGTTTTCTTTTATTATCATCTACATTTTTTCATCTCGGTTACTCTAATTAAAATTTTTGGCTCTGTCCCTTGATGTATGTATCTTAATTTATTCTTTGAAGTGATAGAGTGCGTTGAAGAAGAAGAAGAAAAAATAAGTGGAATAAAGAAATAAAAATAAATGAAAAAAGCACCATGATTGGGACGTGGAAGCAAGTGTGATGGAACTAGATGGGCAACAAAATCTTATCCTCTATCTTTCTTTTTCCTTCGATTCCCCATCACATGCCCATCAACATAATCAACATAAATTAATCAAAGAATCATCAAACCTATCAATTAAAGTTAAACTATACCTACATGCTTCTATTCTCAATGCTTATGTATCATTATCATTATATAATACAAAATGTATATACCTTGTCATACTTACGTGACTCGTTTTTAAATTTCATGTAACATATGTAGATGCCCAAAATGCCCACTCATCTGGTTTTACGTACCAAATAACTCCTTAGTATACCCTCCAGTTTTTAATATATATATATATATATATATAAGATGAAGTTTGGAAATTTGTTTTATCCTTATATAAGATAAAATAAGAATAATTAATTTATTAATTAATTTATTTTTTTGAATTCTTAGAAAATAATTTATTATAGTTATTAATTATAAAAAAGATAAAATTAGAAAGTTACACATTATTTTACAATTTTAAGGTTACAGCTAATATTTCATTCAAACTTCCTCTTATATTAAATATCGGAGAGAGTATACAGCAATGTAATGTCGGTCCTTCTGATTTTCTTTTGTATATAATATTATTTTTATCGGCTTCTGTTTATAAATTATTTTTAAAAGTTTTTTATGTCCCTCTTTATAATTTATTTTCGCAAAATACATTGCGAGGGCTCCTCTGTCGGATTCTATGTAGTTTTGCGTGATGCGTTTCCCTCTTTCTATTTTAAGGTTTAATTTTATTTTTATATTTATTTTTTGAGCGTTGAGCACCTATACTTTTAAATGTAACAGTTTTTTCCTTGAAGTTTTTTTGTTTTTTAGGTGTAAAAACATTCTTCTATTAGGAGGTCATTAACTTTGTTATTTTCTACTTACAGGACATATGCATGAGGCTCACATATAGTGACAAGTAAGTCTCTGACCATATTCGTTAGTGTTTATTTGTCCTTAAACTTTTTTTTTAAAGTGTTGGGCATTTTAAAGTCTTTTTCTAAGAGCATTACATATCTTGAAGTTTTATTAAAATAAAATTTAATAAATATTTTTAAAATATTAAATATTTTCATATTTAAGAATTTAAATATTATTATTTATAAATATTCATTCAAAATTATAAATTATTTTTTAAATATTAACAACTCAAGCTAGCATTTTAAAATTTATAAATGACTTCTTATTTTTTATATATCGATCTTCGATCTTCTTTTCGAGAAAGTGTCTAAATCATTACGCCTTGAAACTTACTTATATTTTTACCAATGGTTAAGCTCTTTAAAGTTTTAGGTCATTTTTTGTAATTTTTTTTTTGCCAACTAATAATTTTTCTCCAAAATATTGCACTACTTAAATTTAATACTCTTTGTATGTTGTAGTGTTAGAAGTAAAATAAAAAATATGACAAATCAGGACCAACAATATGCTAATAAAAATATTTATTTAAAAAATATTGCTTATTCCATTAAAGTCCTACAACAAAAGTTACTTAATAAGAGAAAAATAAAGAAATAAGAAGAAAAAAATATCTTCATTAATTTAGAGGTTCATTTTCTTCATTTTTAATACAAAATTATAAAATATCAAAAATATTAAGATATTAAAGTGGTGGTGTAATGTTTTAAATAATAATATTTAAACTATTAAATATTAAAATAATTAATATTTATTAATTTTTTTAATAAGATTTCAAAGTGCGAAGCGTTTCTAGAAAAATGATTTAGGGGCAAATTAATAACAAAAGACATGATCAAAGTCTTAAATATTACTATATGTGGATCCTATGCATATGTCATGTTAATGAAAAATGAAAAAACTAATGGTTGACTAATAGAAAGGATTTTTTGCTCCTTAAAAAAATAGTTCAATAATAAAATTGCCTCTCATTTAAGAGTATAAGGTGCTCAACGTTCTTAAAAAATAAGTACAAAAATAAAATTGAACCTAAACCATTCTTTATATGCTTGAGTCATTTTCAATCTCTTTGCTCCAATTCCATCTAATAACTAACTAAATGCTGCTCCTAAGTTAGAAATTGATACTAATAATGATCTTATTAAGAAGAACAATTCGCGCCTGCAGCCTCTTTTCAATTTTTATTCTCATCCTAATGTTTCACATATATGTACATCTATATTACTTTTAATTATCTAATCCAAACTAAAAAATGTTATTATAAGTCATTAACTTTTTTATTATGAGTTACTTTCTCCAGCTCAAAATATATAAGAATTTTCTTTTCGTTAATTTTGATTCAAAACATAAGCAATCTAGTACATATTAAAAAAAATTATTTTTATTTCTTGTATTTATTAACTTAGATATTTATTTAAATATATTTCTGACTCATCATAAAAGACATTGATAATTGCGACTAGAGGTAACAAGGAAAAACAAAAGTATACTCCATCCATTTAAAAAATATGAGACATTTTTGAGGAATTGAATATTCAAAAATATAAAATATTTTTAATCTTTTGAGGTGTAATCATTACCTTTTTTTTCAAATTTGCTTCTATTGATAATAATTTTATATTTATTATAGAGTGTTTAATAGATGTAAATATGAAAAGATAAGGTTAGTTAAAAAGTAAGTAACTATTTTATTGAAAGATAAGATTTAAATAAAATTTTTTTATATTTTTAAACGGAGAGAGTATATTTTTATGGGAATGAGAATTTTATATGCATGTAAATTTTTTGGGAGGGAGTCATTCATTAACTTTATCTAAGAATGGAATAGATTTTTGATTTTAACTATATTTAAGTGAAAAATTTTAAAATTTGCCTTGTATTTCGTTTCATAATAAATAACTTTAAATAGAGATAATATGATAAAAATTTAATTAATATTAAGTGACTTATAATATGAATCACCCATTTTTAAAAAATAAATTAACCTTGTAATATTAATAAGCTGAGGGAGCATATATAAAAATCCAACATTCCAACAATAAAAATAACTTTTCGTGTTTGGTTGCTTCCCCTCGGCCCTCGTTCCATTGAAAAGCATACATGGACAAAATTATGTCGATATTAATAAGAAGACATGATAATAACTTTATTAATATTGAGCACATACCTCTACGTACTAGTTAAATTTCTTATCCTCTAACTGATTAAATTCATTATGCGGATTAATATAACATTTGCAAGTTTTTTTTTTTTACCAAATATAACATTTGCAAGTTGAAATTATCAAAATTATCTGCAGGGTGTGCAACCATCCTAAAGCCACGTTAAATATGTTCAGCAATGAGCAACCTTTTAAGAATAAACAAACATTTTTTTCAGTGTCGAACACACACACAGAGGGTTCCACCTTGTCCCTATATAAAAGCCACACACACGGGGACACGTGTGGCATATTCTCATCTCTATTTATCGCACTCACCAAAAATCTCTGAAATCTCGAGACATTAATAAAATGAGTAGCCTCAGCCTCACAAGTTTAAATCTCAGCTTCATCATCATCACCTTCGCCATCTTCTTCTTCTTCAGTCCTTCTAATGCAAGTCAAACCCCTCAACCTCAAGTTTCAGATAATATTCTCAGAATCCGCCATTTTTTCCTTCACAAGGTTTCTGAACTGAAAGACCAAGCTCAAAAATTCCAAGAAACCCAGTTCTACCCATCAAGCCATTTAGTTGTAGCTGCAATTCTCTGCTTCATAGCTTCCTCCATCTCCAGTGCTGGTGGCATAGGAGGAGGTGGGATTTTCATACCCATTCTCACCATTATCGCTGGCGTAGACCTCAAAACAGCTTCGAGCCTGTCGGCTTTCATGGTCACAGGAGGTTCTGTTGCAAACGTTGTCTGCAATATGTGTACTAAGAGTCCTAAGTTTGGCGGGAAGACGCTGATTGACTATGACATAGCTCTTTTATCAGAGCCTTGTATGCTGCTAGGAGTGAGTGTTGGGGTTATCTGCAACCTCGTATTCCCCGAGTGGCTGATCACTATTCTGTTTGCTGTTTTTCTGGCTTGGTCTACGGCCAAGACCTGTGGAAGTGGGGTTATGTTTTGGAAGACTGAATCAGAAGAGATTACGAGGAAGGTTAATGTTGGGTTCGGGGAAGTTGGTGAGAAAGGGGTTGTGGGAGAGTCTCTTTTGGGTCATCATGAAGAGAATTATGACAGATTGACACTTCCTTGGCTCAAACTTGGGGTCCTTCTTTTAATCTGGTTTTCTTTCTTCTTCCTCTATCTTCTTCGTGGCAACAAGTATGGACAGGTACGGCTAACTTCTTCCATGGTTAAACTTAATTATTAAATATACTATCCTATTATTTATCCCAATCCAAAATCTAATTCAACCTATATTAATTTGTTAATTTAGGTATCTTATTTGTTTATTTACATCTTGTGTTTGGGATCTAGCTCAACATACTGTAATATTTGCGGTAAATTTTATATGAAATTTAGAAAGGAACTTTGCAACTTGCAAGTGTTTAAATCATTAAGAAAATAGTTAATAAATCACTTACGGTAAAGAACCTGATTACCTGAATAGGCAAACAGAAAACTGTTCATCTTTATCTTTTGGTCGTATATGATGGCATAGCTTTCATTCTTCTTTCTTTTTTGCTTTTTGCTTTTGTCCATTTTCAATGACGCAGGACCAAGTGGCGCTGTGCCAATATAAAATGAGTGATATAGATAATATTTCTGTGTGCTTTCTTTTGATGTGGTGGAACGGTGGTCCCTCTGTTCTAGCAGCATCTAGGAATTTCTGGAGCGTGCTAGTGCAAAACGGTTGGTTGGCATAGGTACACAGTACACGAACTAGCATAACAGTAAAATACTAAAATACAAGTTTTTTCTTTTTTTTTTAAATGCTGAGAATCAATAGAGTCATTGAACTGATCGTATATTAGCAGACTTTAACATTCGAAACATTAATTATGATATGTGTAACCAGCTGATGCATGGTACTTCTAATAACATGTTTGGAAACAAAACCAGATGTGGATGAACATTGTTTCAGTGAGGTTGATAGTCTGGTTTGTTCATTCTGGGAAAAGCCATTGGAACTACTTTGATTCTTACAGCACATTGCCAATTGATAAACTATGTGCAGAGTGTAATTCCAATGGAGCCATGTGGCGTGGGGTATTGGATTCTCTCATCAGTTCAAATACCACTTGCTGTAATTTTCACTTACTGGATTGTATCCAGAAAAGAGAGCCTTCAAGATCAGCCTATAATAAGTCAGGTAGTTCCTTTCCATAAACCTCACCGCCTTAAAACCAATGCTTGTTACTATTTCAAACAGGCAATTAAAGTATATCTAATCTTGTCCCAATCAACATCACAGGACCAGGATTTGACTGGAAATGGACCCTCAAATAAGCTTATCTTCCCATTAATGGCACTGTTAGCAGGTCTTCTGGGTGGCGTCTTTGGAATTGGAGGTGGAATGCTGATAAGCCCCCTTCTTCTTCAAGTTGGAATAGCACCTGAGGTAAGTTCCACTGCCTTACAGTATTTAAACTTCCATATAAATAATATATATATATATATATATATCTGTGTGTGTGTGTGTGTGTGTGTGAGACAGCTTAGTTGGTAGCAACTGAGAAGTGATTTTTGTTTGTATAGGTGACAGCAGCAACTTGTTCTTTCATGGTTTTCTTCTCTTCTACAATGTCAGCATCACAGTACCTGTTGCTGGGCATGGAATATACAGAGACAGCACTAGTATTAGCAATTATATGTTTTGTGGCATCAATGCTTGGGTTATTGGTTGTGCAGAGAGCAGTTCACAAGTATGGAAGGGCATCCTTGATAGTTTTCTCAGTTGGCATAGTTATGGCTTTAAGCATTGTTCTGATGACAAGCTTTGGAGCCATTGATGTTTGGAGGGACTATACATCTGGAAAATACATGGGCTTCAAGCTTCCCTGTTAAGAGTTCAAGACAATTATGTTTTCTTACAGTTTTGTGATAGCCTGCTAGAATTTCTACTCAGTAGTACTATAACTTGTGCAGATAGTTATCAGCTCACACTAAGATTATGAAATTTCCCAGAGCAGGGCAAAGCTTTAGGCTTTTCAACCTTCACTAATCTCAGTGATAGTAGCAGGGCAAAGCTCTAATCTTCATTTAATTTGCCATTTTTCATGATCCCCAATCCTGATAGGCAAGAATTACAGAAAAATATGGGAGGACACTGATATTCAAATGGAAATATGCATTAATCAACAAGCTCAAGGCAACAGGTATAACCGGACATAGCAAATTAAAACCAAAGAAAAATTTGGAAGAAATGGATGAGAAACAGAGCTTAAAGGATCAAAGAGAAAGAGAAGCCTATTCTAGGAGGTATATTCTCTCTGATTCTATTTATAAGTCATTTTTAATATGTTTCGCAGAAATTAAAAAAAAAATCATTTAACTTTGTCCTAGAATGGTAAAACATTTTATAACTATGACACAAATTATTTTTCTCTCTCTGTTTTCTAAATAAGACTAGGGGAATATATCACCAAACACCCTAGTCCATTAATCTCTTTTACTGGCCCATTCATATTTCTCCAAAGCTCACAAGCCATTTTCTCATTTTCTGCTTATATCCTTATTAACCACTAAACATGGCAATTTGGACCCATTCTACTATTGAACTCAATTTAGGACATAACCTTTCCCAATAAATGAACCTTGTTCTCAAGGTTCAAACTTAGAAAAAAAACTTGAAAAGTAACCAAGTCAATATGCCCATGTGGATCCAACCCATTCCAAGGAACAAGGCTATAAGAGACCCACAAAATGTGGTGAGAATTACTTAAGTGTACCACATCATTAACAAGTCTAAGGGTATCGCAGTGATGCACACAAATATATTTTACCATGAGTATATGGTTCGTAAATTAGTAAGTGATAAATCAAAGTTGATCTCATGAGAAATTAAGTTAATTGATAATTACAAAATAAGGTCCCCATTTTCATTTAAGTTGAGCAAGGAAAAATTTGAATTTGATATTGCAAAATAAAAATTGAAATTATAAAAGGTACTAAAATAAAAGTTTCAAAAACCACAAATAATCAAGACAACTTAAGTGGCTAATCCCTTCTTCAATTTATAGAGCATGTAATTACCCAAATAAATTTACTTAATATTAATTTATTAATTTAGAATATTAATATGAATAATTATCTTTTGACTAATTACACTTTTCTCTTGAATTAATATGCCATTCCTAATACAAACATCCAAAAGGCAATAAGGCACCAACTTACTCTGATGTGATTATATGAATACAATAGATATATTTTTATCCTATTGGCAAATTAGAATAAATTTTAATCTCACATTATTCAATTTAATGGTCTAATTCAAATTTTTCTCATCTAAGGAAAAACCTAAATCCCCAAATTCACACTCAATGTTGGCCAAGCATTAAGTAGACAAATAAGCTCAAGATTAAGTAAATAAAACTAATATTAAACTCAAATAAATAGTTCAAACATGCTATAATCCAATAATTAGTTTATAGCTATCCTAAATTAAGAAAAAATCAACCACACATGGCTTCATGACAGCAAAATCAGCAATATATATATATATATATATATGTAGCAAAGTAAAGAGAAGAAACAGAAGAAAAGCTTAATTGGAATAATCTTGATCGAAATCCTTAATTTTTCACTAAACTCAAGCTTCTTTAACACTCATTTGGCTCTTTTCAGATTTGTTTTTTTGAACTTGGGCTCCAAAATTTTTTCCTTTGGGGCCATAAATTAGGCCTCCCTCCATGTATTAAACTGAGAATTAATAATAAAATTAGTCCACTAACTTTCAATCATATTTTCATGCCCATCTGCACACATAATAATCTACTTAATTATATTTTTGCTACTAAATTTAAATAAATGACTTCCAGTTACATTAAAAATACTAATAAATTTAGTAAAATATTAAAAGTCATCAAACTCCCATACTTGAATGTTTACTTGTCCTTAAGCAAAAGAAAATCACTATGTAAAAATGGCAAAAGAAAATGTGAATATTTTCAGGTCAAATGTAATTCAAACTTTCTAGAACTCAATTTAATTAGAAATCTTTCCGTCCTTCCAAAAATAATAGCAGCAAGGCAATTAATTAAGCAAAGATAAATTCCAATAGGTTGTCGCTTACCAGCAAAGTGTTAACACTTTACATTCAAGGTGTCTAAGGGTTGTGTTTCACTCAATTCCATTTATTGTAATCCATCTACCACAGGCTTGTTTTTCATCTCAATTTCCACTAAATTATACCATTGTACACACAAATCAATAGGACTTTTTAAGGGTTGAAATGTTTTAGAGAGCATAATGAAATGAAATTATTCAATGGGTTAAAATTACATACCCTAGTTAGTGCTAAGCATATTAAATGAGGAGCAAGAAAAGTAAAGGAGAAACCACAACTTTACGATAGGCATTAATGAGGATTAACATTTTTTTCACTTAAAATATTTCTTCTTCTTTTACACACACACACACCCCCTCCTTCTTCTTTCTTTGTTTTTGTTTATTTCACTTTCCTTTTTTTTTTCCCTATCACTTTTGAATCCCCAACTCAATCCTAATTCCTTCAATTTCCTTCATAATTGCATTACTTAGCACTTACTAAAGCAATAAATGGGAATAAAAATGGATAAAAATACATAAATCTTAGCAAAAAGGCTTATGAAGATTTTTTTAAATAAGGTCAAGGCTCCAATGGGTAAAACAAAGGATTTATGTGAAAAAGGATGGTTATTTGGCCAAACTAGCTTCAAAAATGAATGCCTAAATCATTTTTGTATATGTAAATAGCTACTACAAGTTTCAATAAAGATTCAAAATAAGTTCTAGAGATGGAATCACAATAAATGCATTCTTTCTTAAAGGAAATAAATATTTATGCTCAAAATTCTCACAAGCTTTTTGGAAAACTATAGTCAATTATCCAAACTTAATATAGAGACTATTAAGAAGTAAGTTGTGAATTATTAGTTACAATTCCTAAAAGTATAAAATAAACAGTCTAAGAAAAAGAAAAATAAAGTCTAACAACAAGAAAAAAAAGTCAGAGTTCCATCAGAATAAAAGCTCAGGGCACAACAACAGTAGCAAGAGAAAGAACCGATGATGAAGCTTAAAGATCAAAATCTAGTACATTAATTCTCTTCCATTCTTTTAATTAAATCTTGCATGGAGTCCAATTGTCGTTTCATCTAGATGGCTTAACTTTCATTTGATGATATTTGATTTGATGTTTGCCCTTTTTTAGCCATCCAACTATGAGTAAAAGCATGTCCTCTATCAATAGATAACAAGGTAAGTGCCACCAAATATCACAAAATAAGAGGGTTGATAACTAAAGGAACAAGAGAAGAGTAAATCTCTAAGGTAGAATTCAAAACAGGATAGGATAGGTGCAAGCAGTAAAAAGAAAAGAAAATATTTTTTTCAATTTTAAATGTATGGGAAGAAAAAAAAGCACACACATAAACAAAGCAACAAGTCTTTATTTTTTAAAGTAATTTTCAACTTTTTTTTAGTTTCAAAGTAAAAAAAACAATTAAGTGAATTTTTTAATAATTATTTTCAAATTTATTGCTATTATACTTTTATTAGTAAAAAAAAAACTTCAAGGTTTTTTTAAACCAAACAAAAGACTTCGGTCTATCAAAGCAAAGTTTTGCTTCAATAAAGATGTTCTTTGGAACTTTGCCAAGCATTATACAAAATGGCCCTTCACTCTAGCAAAACAAAGTTTCATTACATTAAAGGTGCTCTCTAGAATTTTGGTGGAAAGTCATAGAGGCATCTACCACTTGAGTGAAATGGGATTTTGCTGCAGCGAAAGTGTTCTCTAGAATTTTGGATAAGAATATAGAGCGACCCTTTGCTGTAGCAAAATCATCTTTCACTGGGGCAAACTTAACAAAGAACAAAAAAAAACACTCATAATCTTAGAGAAATACACAAACAAAGCAAAAACTCACAAAAAAATAACTTAAACACTTCCTAATCAACACAAGTATCATATCGTACCCTCTTCCACACATCCTAACATTTACTTTGCAACTTTCAATCTAAATAGTCATCAACACAAGACCTTGATCATACATAAATCCATAAAAATATTATCAATAAAGCACAAAGATAGGACACTTTCCCAAAATGCTATTGGCTTGTTCCTTCATTCCAAAACTTGACTTCAAGCTTTCAAATTCTTCAAGAACTCTACAATCTACAAACACACTAAATAAAAGAAGATTAAACCAAAGATAACTAAACAAACAAACCAAAAACACAAGTAAAAGAGAAATACAACTTGGGTTGCCTCCCAAAAAGTGCTTGGTTTATATGTTCTCAGTCAAACTTTCTCAAATTATTAAAGTGGATTCTATTCATTTTGATTGGAGACCATTGCAAAATTTGTTCATCTTGTGCATTCTCATTCGTTACTCTTTTTTTATTTCTTCTCTTTGCCTTGTTAAGAACCTTGAATTTGACCTCTTCTCCCATATGGTATTTTTTCTTTATAAGCATCCACAATAGTTCTTGTTGTTGCTAAAGTAGAACGAATGAAAATGAATAGTGCTTCCTTGTCCTCCTTAAAATCAACCACAACAAAAACTACCAGGATTATTAAGTCATCTATCTTCACCAAGACATCTTTAAGAACCCCCACTATATATTGTAAGGATTGGTCTGCTAGTTTTAAAATAACAGTGGCTAGTTTGGCCATTTGGACAATAATCATTAAGAATTAGTCCACTAACTTTTAATCACATTTTCATGCTCATTTGCACACATAATCATCCATTTAATTATATTTTTGCTATTAAATTTAAATAAATAACTTTCAATTATAGTAAAAACACTAATAAATTCAGTAAAATATTGAAAGTCATCACCCAGCCACCAAAATGGATTCTCTCGTTGAATTTTATCTTCACATTTTTCTAAAATACCAATGCCATGCCACTCAAGCTGAATTGCTACAGGAACAAGACTAGACTTCCCAATATAATTGTAAGTAAATTGGTGGTATTGTTAGTAAAAGTCCATAGCACCACCTGAATCTTAGACAATAAACAATCCTTGCACTTGGATCACACATATCTTTACAATAAATAATTGTATCAGATTCAAAGAATTGGGTTTCAATAATGGCTTTATCATTGTGAATATCCAATGCTTTGGCAAACAAATTCCACCGAACAAGGCAAATAATAGTTGAGCATACAAACTCTCATGAAATAAATGGTAGTATCCAACTTCATCATTACCAACTAGCTGAGCTTACTTAATACAATGACACAAAAATCTTCAAAATCCATGCATCCAGATTGTAAAACACTAGAGGAGGCATTCCAATATAAAAAATATGGCATTCTTGGAGATAAATGATGTATCACAGCAACAAAAGTCAAGCACCAATCTCTCTTAATATCTCCAATTTTGAACAACAGTTTGTAAGATGATTTTAATTAAAGACACAAGATTAATACATGAAGCAAAAGTTAGGATGCAACAATACTGCTTGCAAAATTCAGGCATCAATATAGACAAACAAGTATAGCAAAATTCATCATTACACTTTGGGTTATAGTCACTAGGAGATGGAAGGAGAGAGTAAAGAGACCATGAATAGGCCAGTCTTAACCTCCAGTATAAGATGATATTAAAAACATTATTTTCATTCTCTCATTAATCTTTCTTTTCTTTAGTAAAGTACTAAAACCCATAAGATAAAACGGTTAGTGATTTTGGGGCATCGTCTTTTTAATAGGTCTTTTCTAGAGTTCATGGATATTGATTGATAGCAGGTCATAGGTTATATCAATTAATTGGAGGTCATAGATAGTTCATTAAGATAGGGACATAGGTGAAAGTCAAAAAACTTGAAAGTGTCCTTATGTAATTTTATTTATTTATTTTGACAAAACTATTTTTTTAATGAGGAAATTTTTTGACCTATATGAAACTCAATTCTTGGATTTTTACTTCATATAACCTGGTCCTTGTAATTCTATTCATTTAAAATATTGATCCCTTAATTATAGCAAATAAAACTAATTTATTTGTTGAACAAGACTAACATTTGAAATGGCTAAAACTATTATGACTAAATTACACTAAACTAAAATTTAAGAACTGAGTTTTAATTGAATTAAGATCTTAAGGACTAAGTTTCATTGCAAATTAAAGTTTAGAGAGATTATGTAACAACCTAGGAGGAAATTTAACCTTAATTGACTAAGCTTAATGATGATAATTAAGTGATTTAATGTGGTCTGTGGTTAGAGATGTCTATAAGTGTATTTGATTGTGACTCCAGCCTAAATACATGTTCAAAGTAAAATTGGGCCACTCGAGCATCAAAAGATAAGAAAACCTATAAGAAAGATGCTTTATGCCATATGCTGCAGTGTGCAACGCCTTCCCTGTGGCCTATGTGTGCCAACACGAGCCTGGGCCTCTCTATGCCATGTATTAAAGGCTTCCTTTATTGGAGGCTTGGGAGCATATTGGAGTTAAAGAATACTTAAGGTAAGTGTATTAAGATTTCTCATCCCTTTCTTCGTTTTCTTTAGTTGAAAAGTCAGGATTTGAGTTGGAATGATTATTTTCGAGTCATATAAGCTATGAATCTAAACTTATTAGCTAAAATAAAGTTAATAAGAATTGTTTAGATTATTTAAACTTAGTATTAATAGTTTTAAAGGTTGTTGTTTAGTAAGGATACTTAATATCTGAAAATTACATTTATGATGGTGGTTGAGAGTAGTAAATGGCCATTAATGATAGTTTAGAGGTTTATTAATGACAATGTTAACTATAGGAACCTTGTAAACCTAATGGATGTGATGAGAAGTGGGAAATTGCATTTTTATGTGAGGTGAAAGGTTGATTAAAGTATAGAAATTATTTGAACAAGGGCATTAACGAGTATCCTTGTGGTTAGATTGTAGACTAACCCATTTGGCACCATTCAAACTTGGCAAGAACTTTGAAAGTTTGTGTATCGAGGGGTAAATTTTTGACTTCTCAAAGGTTGGAGGTAACAGGAGGAAATTTAATTTGTATAGTTGCATATTAACTAATTACTTGTTGAAATTGTTTGTTTAAAAACTTATTGGATGTTGTGAAATTTATTTGATACAAATTTTAGGCAAGTTTTGTTTTTGGTTGAGTAATGTGCTAGAATCAAGAGAATGATACGAACACTATACATGTATTATTGATGCTAATAATCAGGAAACATGCATATATATATATATATGATTGTGAATATCACAAGATTTGTATTGTATGATGACATAGGGAATGTGATAGAAGTAGTTGTGATGTATATCATGTGACATGATGAATATCAATTTATGCATATACTTTGTATTAATGTGCATGGCATAATCACTGACGAGAGTTTTGCCTAAGGAGAGGAGTAGTGTTAAATCTACATAATATTGATGGCTTACCATTAGAATTGAAAGCTTGCCTTGACATCAACTGTTAGAATTAAGAGGTAGCTATTGTTCCTTGGTTGATAAGGAGTTATTCCACTTGTTCTTTGAGATATTTAAACCTAACTAGTCTTTGTTGATTTATTAAAAGGCTAAATTAGGGGCATGATACCCCATGGTTGTTAATTTTAGAGAAATTGTAGATCACAAGTGAGTGAGGTAGCCTTGGCTAAGCAACTCCTCACTAGTGAAAGGTCTGATTAGTTTAAGTTATAAACATAGCCACTTAATAGCCACTAGTTTAGCCACTCAATAGCTACCAGTTTCATGTTAGAGGTATTAGGTGGGTATAAGGTTGGCATCAATCATGCATCATATTCTGGCCCTATGATTGTTATTATTGCCATCTAGTGTGTCTTGTTAGGGGCGCATGGTTGTTATTATTACGACCCTGTGTATGCATTATTGATTGTATGTGATATTATGTGTTTGAGCTCAACCATATGGTTGTTAGTATTGTGGTCAAGGCAACATTTGAAAGATATGCATAAATTGAGTGTGAAAAGAATATTAATTGCCATTTGCATTTATAATTAATTGATATGTAATTGTATAGGTTAGATTGATCTTGGTTACTAAGTGATTGTACTCACCCCTCATTCTTTACCATTACAGGGACTATAGCTCGATGGATCAAGATCAGGGAAAATGTCCAGAGGCATAAGATTGTGTGAAAATCCCACTAGTAGGCCTCTTAATTGTATTATATGTATTTTGAATTTTTATTTGCTAATTAAGGTCTCATGTGATTCATTTTGACTACTTGTACTATAGTTGAAATGTTTTGAATCTATTTTGTGCCCCAAATAGTTTAAGATATGATTATAAAGCTAAATAGAGTCGAAATATTAGTGCAACTAGAAATTGTGTAATTGGTTGAGGTTGATGATTGTATGTGAATTTATGCAAAATTAACTTCCCCTTTATGTTTTGTTGATCAAGAGGGTGAGTGTTGAAATTATGAATTATGCACGATTGTTTGGCTGTGGTGTATTGCACAAGTTCGCTGTGGTCCATTAAGTGTGATATAAGAGTTAGGGTAGGCTTTTGGTACTTATGTTATGATGTGGGCACTCAAGTTGTGTATTTATATAGAAAAATAGTAAGTTTTGTAAAAGTTGTCCAACTTTTGATAACAAAATAATTTGGTTGTGAAATTAGTGTCATTAGCTAGAACTAAGATAGCTCTATGTAGACACTTAAATCACTTTAATCGAACATCGGATGAAAAAATGGGACGTGTTAAAAGTTTGTCCTAAGAGCTATTTTATGATAGCTCTGTGTTGTCGTGAAACGTGCATTGTGTCGTGGCATATAGCACATGGCACAGAGGCAGCATGCCGCGGTGCATGTGCTGTGTTTGGCTAAAAAAGATGTTTTCTCCTTTTTTGCAAATGCTACAATATATAGTTTGGATTCTCATGCTTTTGTAAAGATTTTACTTTGATTTTTTGTTCAAAGAAAGTGTTTTAAAAGTATCTTAAATTGTGAAAAAATTGGGATTCCAGCTATTGCCATTTTACAAACTTGATAATCTTTATGGGATTAGTCCTTGATTACCTCGATTTTGGATATTTGCGTAGGTTAGTAAAAGTAGCCTTACTGGTTTACTTGGAGATTTTACATATTGAAATATATAATTAAGTTAAAAAGATAAGTGCTAAATGATTAATTTTATCATGTATGTATAAATGTGCGTGTGTATACGCACCCTTATCATATTTATAAGGAACAAAAGGAAAATTTTTAGGATTTTATTTTTAAAGTATACTTCCTTTGTTAAAAAATATAAGATATTTTTAGTTTTTTAAGATGTAATTATTGCTTTTTTTAAAAAAAATACCCCTATTGAATAAATCATTTCATATTTATTTTAAGGTGAAACACCCTATTAAATAGGAGTAAATATGAAAAGATAAAGTTAATTTGAAAACAAGTAACTATTTTATTAAGGGTGAGATTCAGTTAAAAATACCTTATTTTTTTAATGGAGGGAATACCATTTACTTTTTATCACAAGTTTCATTTATTGCGGTAAATATTAATGTGAGAAAGTATGTATTTAAAATATGTAAATTTAATTTGAGAAAAATTAAAAACTAGTTAAATTTTTAGATAAGGTTACTGAATTTTAAAGTTTTTATTAGTTTTAATAAAACATATTGAAACTGATTTATAAATAATATAAGAAAAAGTGTGTGTAGGGAGAATTGTGTTGCAGGCCTACATAACTAACACATTTGTATTAAAGGCTCAATAGAATCTAAAATAATTCTACAAGCTCAAAGGCCTATTTTGCGATTAAGTTTTTTTGGTGAAAAGATGAAATTATCCTTTTTTAAAATAAATGAACCTTTTGTTAAAAATAAATGAACTTTAATTGTTATTTATAGACTTTTTGTTATTACTTTCACGTGGGTAACGTATAAATTTTCTCTTTTTTAATAAGTATAAATCACATGGACTATGTAAAATGAATAAATATTTTGTTATTAATAAATAGACTTTGAATGTTATCTCTAGAGTTTTTGTTCTAAATATTATCCATTTAACTTATAAATTTTCTCTCCTCCAAGGGTAAGCCACATAGACTGTGTGAAATGAAGTGACATTTTGTTATTAATAATGAACTTTAAATATTATTTACAGATGTTTTTGTTGTGTATTTCACAAAGAGGCAATCTCGCTGTTCACCAAAAAAACTAAATTATGAGAGAAGCTTTTAGGCCTGCCAAATTATTTCAGATTTTATCATGCCTTCAATACAAATATGTTGATATATTGCAATGCCCCCGTATATATATCATTTCATCCCATGAGAACTGGAAAAGTCACGTACGTTTAAGAGAGAAGTGGAATAAGCAAATTAAAATATATGAAGGAACCTACGTAATATGATTGGGACTTGCCGACTTGGAAGCATTCTTGTGAGCCAGTGTGTTAGAACTAGAGGGGCAACAAAAAACTTCTTCTATTCCCCTTTGCTTGCCAACCAAGATAAAAGTTCCATCTAAAATCAAATTGTCAAAGTTAAACTATACAAACAAACATTCTCTTCAGTGCTTATATATATATATTAGTGCAATAATGTATGAATCGTATCTCAATTATCATTATCATTATATAATATAAAATTTATATACCATGTCAACTATTCTACAAGTCATTGATGACCATGTGATTCATTTTAAATTTTCATGTGTCCAGATGGCCAGGATGCCAACCCATCTAGTTATACTTAATAACTCCTTGGTATACCCATTTCATTAGTCAATAGTTATACTTAATAACTCCTTAGTTATTAATAAATGAACTTTAAATATTATTTACAGATATTTTGTTGTGTATTTCACAAAGAGGCAATCTCATTGTTCACCAAAAAACTAAATTATACGAGAGGCTTTTGGGCCAGCCAAGTTATTTCAGATTTTGTCATGCCTATAATACAAATATGTTGGTATATTGCAATCCTCCCGTGTATATCATTTCATCCCACGAGAGCTGGACAAGTCACGTACGTTTAAGAGAGAAGTGGAATAAGCAAATTAAAATAAATGAAAAAACCTACGTATTGGGACTTGCCGACTTGGAAGCATTCTTGTGAGCCACTGTGTTAGAACTAGAAGGCAGCAAAAACTTCTTCTATTCCCCTTTACTTGCCCACCAAGATAAAAGCTCCATCTAAAATCAAATTGTCAAAGTTAAACTATATAAATAAACATTCTCTTCAGTGCTTATATATGTATATATTACTGCAATAATGTATTAATCATATCTCAATTATCATTATCATTATATAATATAAAATTTAAATACCATGTCAACTATTCTACAAGTCATTGATGACAATGTGTTTCATTTTAAATTTTCATGTGTCTAGATGGCCAGTATGCCAACCCATCTAGTTATACTTAATAACTCCTTGGTATACCCATCTCATTAGTCAAAGTGAAATATCTAGTATAGTAATGTTCCTTTCCTGCATTAAAAAGGGTATTTGTTAAAATATAAAATAATTTTAGGTTGAGTTTGGATGAGTGAATTTGGGTTGAGAATTTAAATTTAAAATCTCACATTTAAAATTTATAGATTCTAAATTTTTTATCTGGATGATATAAAAAATTTTAAATTATAATATTAAAATCCATTGTTTGAATCTTGAGTAAAATTCTAAATTTTAAATTCTATGTTTGAATTTAAAAGCAAATCAAACAACACCGGCAGTCTAAACGATTAACTTCCACCGGATTCGAACTGCCAGCGCCGATCAGGATTGAACGAGAGACTTCTATCAAGAGTATACCACTAGCGACGACTAGGACCAAATGACCGACTTCCACTAGGACCGAATTTCCTACACTGATTGACACAAGATTGCCAACATCGATCAATATCGAACTGCTAACACTGATAGGGATTGGACAGCCAACTGCAATTACGATTTGACAGCCGACTTCCACTATGATCAGGATTGGTGACATCAATCGGGGCCAGATTGCCAACCTTGATGGGGACTAGACCTTTGACAATCTAGTTCCCATTGACGTCAGAGGTTTAATCCTAGTTGAGGTTACCAGTTCGATCCAATTCAAAGTTATTAATCTTGATCACGGTAGGATTTAGTTGTTTGCTCCTAGTCGCATATGGCTATCCAATGTCGGTCGATGTCGAAGGTCTTATCCTGGTCAAGGCTTGTGATTCGATCTTGATGAAAATTAGCTGTATGGTTCTAGTCATCACCAGCAGTATGATCTCGGTAGAAGTATGCCATTTGATCTCGATCACGGGAAGTGATCCAATTCTAGTAGAAGTTTGCTATCCAATTTTAGTGGATGCCAGTGATTCGATCCCGGCAAAAGTCAACGATCCAGTCTTGGTCATCGCTTGCACTTCAATGCTAGTCGGTGTTGGTGGTCTTATCTTGGTGGAAGTTAGCCGTTCGATTTTGATCGACGATGGCAGCTAGATCGTAGTCAGCAGTGGTAGCAGTCCAGTCTTGCTCATCACAAGCGATTTGGTCCTTTTTGGCGTTGCCAATAGGCTGGTTAAATTACAAAGAAATTGAAGTAAGATTTGAAATAACAAGGTTTAGAAAGGATTTCAAATTATAAAAAAATTGAGATATAACTTAGATTTGGATTTGAGTCAAATCCAAATTCATACATTTTTAGTGACCCAAATAATGAATTTTGTTTAAATCTAAATTCAAATCTATTTGCATCCAAACACAGCATTAAATAATTAACTAATTTTTTGATTTGTATGAATTAGCTGACCCGACTTATAAATGAAAAAAAGTTAATATTAACTTTTTTTTGTCATTTATTTCTATTTCAATTGAAGAGATCACTTGTTCCCATTATCATCGGAACTTTTTTGCACGTTCCCCCCCTCTATACTGTGACCTTGAGGATCTCCTCCTTTGTCCAATTCTAAGTTGTGTTGTCTTTATGTCTTCTCTTTATCTTTATGAGTCATTTTAAATTTCCTTGCTCAAAGTCCACGATGGTAACCACTAACCAAAGTTTTAAACAACCACGATCAGATTTACTGCAACTAATTTAATATATTTTTAATAAAAACATTTAAAATTAGGTGAAGTTTGCATGGCATTTGCTTTCAAGTGTTTTGAAATTTGAAGTTTGTCTTTTGATATCTTGTGACTTGGAATTCTCATGTATTTTAGCTTTATGTTATTGTAAGTTGGAGTCTTTGTTTACATGTGGCGTGTCAAGAATGTTAGAAAAATAACCTTATCCTGCAGAGTCTGTATTGAAATTTGTACTTTGGATAGAAGGGGGCCAAGATGTCTACAAATCCTCATTCACTTGTACATATAGAGGAACAAGCTTGTAAGATATATTTCCTCTTATGAATTGTAGTGTGTGTGTGTGTTTTTTTTTTCATGAGTTCTTTCTAACTTTCTTTTATTCTCCTAAAAGTTTGTATTGTTAATATTTTGGCGGAGATTTAATTATACTTTGCACTTGACTTTTTTAAAAGAAAAAGTTGTACATTGGAAAGAATATAATCATGATTCATGAGGAATTAAGTTCTATGAGTTTAATTTTACATTTAAATGCTGCTATTATAACTTGACCTTGGTTTAGTACATATTAAGAGATTGAATTTTAGTGTTTAAATATTGATAACCCTAATGTGGCCCTAGCTCAATGCATGAGCAAGTAAGACCTCACCTAGATTATAGCATTTAACTTGATAAGCATAATCTTTTTGAGTTCAAAGCAGCAAAGTGAGGCCTTATTTGAATTATAGTATCTAAATAAGATAAGCCTAATCTCTCTGAGGTTAACTTGAGGTTGTTAATAACGAATGGTAACTAAATCCAGCACCGCGGTTGATGTCATGATAAGAATTTTATTAATATTGACAATATACTTATCCTTTTAGAAATTTTTTAATCCTCTGACTAATTAAAGTTGTTGTTTGCTCTAAATTATCAAAATTATCTGCATACTTTTAGCAATTTTTTAATCCTCTGACTAATTAAAGTTGTTGTTTACTCTAAATTATCAAAATTATCTGCAAGGGGCAACCGCTAAAACTACACTTTCAAGAATAAACAAATCAGTGTCACACGCGCACACACAGTTCCACCTCGTCCCTATATAAAGCCATTTTGCGCTAGCATATTCTCATCACTACATATCTCACTCAAAAAATCTCTGAAATTGCCTGAGACATTATTAAAATGAGTAGCCGCAGCCTCCAAAGTTTATTCCTCGTACTCTTCATTATCGTCTTCTTCATCATTCCTTCTATCCATGCAACTCAAACCCATCTGCCAACAGTTCCAGACAGTCTCGGAACCCACCATGTTTTCCTTCACAAAGTTTCTGAATTGAAAGCCCACGCACAAAAATTCCAAGAAACCCAGCTCCACCCATCAACCCTTTTGGTTGTAGCAGGAATTCTCTGCTTCATAGCTTCCTCCATATCCAGTGCTGGAGGCATAGGAGGAGGTGGGATCTTCGTACCCATTCTCACCATTGTCGCTGGCTTAGACCTCAAAACAGCTTCGAGCCTGTCGGCTTTCATGGTCACAGGAGGTTCTGCTGCGAACGTTCTCTGCAGTATGTGTACAAAGAGTCCAAAGTATGGTGGGAAGACATTGATTGACTATGACATAGCTCTTTTATCGGAACCTTGTATGCTGCTAGGAGTGAGTGTTGGAGTTATCTGTAACCGCGTATTCCCCGAGTGGCTGATCACTATTCTGTTTGCTGTTTTTCTGGCTTGGTCCACGGCCAAGACATGCAGAAAGGGGGTTATGTTTTGGAAGAAGGAATCGGAAGAGATTACGAGGAAGAGTAACGTTGGGGTCGGGCAAGTCGAGGAGAACAGAATGGGACAAGAAAATAATGGAGATTTGACGATCTCTGAGGAGCCTCTTTTGGGTCGTCGTCATCAAGAGAACCATGACAGATTGAGGCTTCCTTGGCTCAAACTAGGGATCCTGCTTTTGATCTGGTTTTCTTTCTTCACCCTCCATCTTCTTCTTGGCAACAAGTATGGACAGGTATGGATACTTTGCTCTTCATGACTAAAGATTGAGAACATAATTATTAAAAAGAATTACATTGAAGTCTTATACAAAAAAATTAATCACTACAAAATTCAAAATTCATTGACTGCTAAACTAAGATTGTTGAAAATTGATTATTAAGTAATTTCTTTCTGTGAAAACTGAACGTAATTCTTCCTAATTATTAATTTAACTGCATTTGTCTACTTACATGTTATGTTTGGACGCTTGGTGAACTGCCAATATCTTGTGATATTCTGCTTTAAATTTTATATGGAAATAAATTTCTCAAGATAATGATTAAAAAATTTAATTTTTAAAAATGTCACATGAGAGGATTTGATCTATCGCCTGTAAAGTAGTGGGTTTAAATTTTGCTGCAAATATATGGATCTTGTTAGTCCTAGTCAATAATTATTTTGTCAATACAAGTCAATTTTGGAGTCTTTATGCTACCCCTTAATGCGGTGGTCCTACTGTCCCAGCTACATCAAAATCTCTGAAGCGTGCTAGTGCAAATGGTTAGTTGGCATAGGTTCTGCACCATTCTTTATTCACGAAGAACAAACTCACGCAGTAAAAATACTCAAATACATGCGATTAATCAGCTGATGCATGATACTTCTAATAACATGTTTGGAAACAAAACAGATGAACATTGTTTTAGTGAAGTTGATCGTTAAATGCCATTGGAACTACTTTGAATCTTACATGTTTCGAAAATGATGAACTATGTGCAGAGTATAATTCCAATGGAGCCGTGCGGGGTGGTATATTGGATTCTCTCATCAGTTCAAATACCTCTCACTGTAATTTTCATTTATTGGATCGTATCCAGGAAAGAGAGCCATCAAGATCAGCCTCTAACAAGTCAGGTAGGTTCCCGAACCTCACTGCCTAAAAAACAAAGCTTTTCAGCCTGTTTGAATTGACATTATAATCGATTTTGGACCCAAATAATCAATTTTTAGAAAAATTACTCAAATAGCAACAAAAAGTTGATAATTGATTACTATGCTATAATCACATTTTGAAATAAGTTCTAAAGAGGTTGTTTATAGATTCAATTTTACTGTTAAATTATATATTTTACTTCTTAAATAAAGTTTAACAAATTTAATAATATTAAATATAACTTTATCAATAATTTAATTTTGAAAAGCAATGTCCTTTATGATAATTTATACAACTAAAATTAATTTCAGTATTCAAACAGATTGCATTATAATATAATCAATATAATTAAAAATCAATCATATTAATCAATTATTTTCATAATCAATTATACCAACTGAAATCTAAACAGGCTCTTTCACTATTTCAAACAAGCAATTGAAGTATAGCTAATCTCATTCCAATCGACATTACAGGACCAGGATTTGACTGGAGATGGACGGCCAAATAAGCTTATCTTCCCAATAATGGCACTGTCAGCAGGTCTTCTGGGTGGTGTCTTTGGAATTGGAGGTGGAATGCTGATAAGCCCCCTTCTTCTTCAAGTTGGAATGGCACCTGAGGTCAGTTCCCTTACATTACAGTTTTAAACTATCATATATATATATATATATATATATCAGCCAGCTTAGTTGGTAGCAACTGAGAAATAATTTTGTTTATATAGGTGACAGCAGCAACATGTTCTTTCATGGTTTTCTTCTCTTCCACAATGTCGGCGTCACAGTACATGTTGCTAGGCATGGAACATACAGAGACAGCACTAATATTGGCAGTTATATGTTTTGTGGCATCAATGCTAGGTTTATTGGTGTTGCGGAAAGCAGTCCACAAGTATGGTAGAGCATCCTTGATAGTTTTCGCAATCGGCATGGTTATGGTTTTAAGCATTGTTCTGATGACCAGCTTTGGAGCCATTCAGGTTGGAGGGACTATAAATCTGGGAAATACTTGGGCTTCAAACTGCCCTGTTAAGGGTCAAGACAATTGTGTTTACTTCAGCTTTGTGTTAGCCTGCTAGAACTTCTACTCAGTAGTATTGTAACATGTCTACATGGTTATCACCTCATGCTAAGATTATGGACACTTTGGCTTCTGCATGAGCAATAAGATATAAAAGGATCATTTTAGCAGACTCTGGCCATTAAATTTGTTGATCAGATCATCATTTGTTGTTTTTAAGTCAATCCACAAAATCATACTCATTACTCATTTGTAAATGAGTATTAACAATAAAAATTACCAAAACCAAAGCTACTCTAAATATCAATTCCGGCTCGAACTAGAACTACATCCAGAAGCTGTGTATTGAATAAAAGATAACACTCAGAAATCAATGGGAGCACTTCCAACGCAAGATTATCAAATTTTCCCGATGTGAGAGTAAATTAAATTTGCAGAAATAAAAGAAGAGCCTTTTCTCATAAAAATATTATTGAAACTTGAAAGGCTAGAATACACAACCTTTACCAAGTTTTAGGCGACTGGGGGACGAAGTAGATGGTCCTGTGAGGTGTCAACAGCAGCAGGGGGTAAGAACTGCCACATTGAAACTCCTGGGTAACGAATGAATGGCACCATCTTGCCCCCAAGAACTGGTCCTGGTGTTGGAAATGGAGCTGTGAGGGTGGGAGGGTGAGGCAGGAAGCTTGGTTGTGAATTCAAGGCTTTGACTTGCCGCTCAATGTTATCTTTCTCCCA
>NW_026556043.1:0-43333 GCF_029017545.1 Prosopis cineraria | reverse complement strand
AAAAAAGTTATATGCATTTATAACAATCATTGCATGCATCTTAAACAAAGAAAATAGGTTAGATTAAGGGCCATGCACCACGATGGATAAACACCTGTGCCATAACATATAACACAAAGAACACGCCTGCTCTCCTCTATGTCATGCACTCCAGCATGATACACCATGCACTGTGGTACACAAGTCTGAATTTGCTATTGTCATTTGATAGCACAAATGATGGACTTCTAACATGCACTGTTTTCACCATACGATGTTCAATCAGAGTGATTCAAGTGCCTACATGAGCTTATCTAATAAGCAAAATAATGAGTTAGGTTTGGACATAATTTAACATCTGACTCAAAATTTATATACTCAGGTTCCAAAGTCACTTTTTATAAAAATTTAACATACCCAATTGTAAACATCCTGAATTTTTGATTTTTGCATTAATGCTAATTAGGATTGAATTAGTAATTTAATGTGAGATTAGGATTTTGGATAGTGAAGTATTGTATTAGCTCATTGAGAGGTTATATGAATAGATATGAGCAGAAGAACGGTGTACTGAAACAGAGCATGTAGTATAATGAGGATTTTCCTCACTTGCCATGCACTGCAGTTGAGGATGGGTGAGCTGCGGTGCATTGTGCAAAAACTTGATAAAGTGGGACATGTCTTTCTCATAAAATAGAAGAGAAAAGCAAGAGAAAGTGGATTAGGCAGGGAGAAGAGAAGGAGCTCTGCTAAGGCAACGCAATTCTAGGAGAAAGGATGATTGTTCTGACTTGTTACTTATCGGGTAAGTCTCATACTACCTTAACCTCTGATTCTACCCTATTTTCTCTTAGTTTTAACTATTGAAAAATTGAATTTATAAGATATAAGGAGATTATTTCTTACTCTATAGTAATAAAAAGGTCCTCTAGGACTAAAACTAATACCTTATGATTGGTTTAAGTTGAAATAATAAAGCTTTGAAGCTATAAGCATAATTTGACCTAATCTAGAGGGAGAGTAGTGAGAGAGAATTTGGTTGAAGAAGTTGATGTTTGTAGTGAGTGATAACTAGTCATAATGCCTGTGAGTGAATGCAAATAAGGGAAATGGTAGCAATTAGGTGTTAAATTGATGTAGTTGGCACTTTTAGTCAATAGATTCATTAACTTTAGGTGCTTAAATTTTGTAGATCTTGTGCCTGACAAGTTGAATAGCTAAGGAAGCTCGAATGGGTTATGGAATACAAGTAACCCCTTTCTATTAGATAGAAGGGTTAAGGTAACCATATAATTTGTTATGTTGATTAGCTATTATAACTATGTAGAAGTAAATATGAAATTGTGAATTTATTGTTTTATGAGTTTTGTGTATGATTTTGCATTGTAAACAATTTTAGCATGAAAATTGATTTGTGAAATGAAGTTTTAAGGGTATTAGTTTCAATTGATCTATACATGTGTGTGTGTGTGTGTGTGGTGTGTGAATATAAGTATGTGAATATGGGAAAGTAGTGGAATTTGCGTGAAAAGCATAGTCATAGGGGGTGGGAGTGCAACTAGGGTATGTGTTGATATATGTGTGCGGAGATGGGAGTCAAAAATCCATATAGTCAGGCTAACACCATAAGAAATCCAGTACAGCATTATATAGGTTGTTACAATAGGTAATCCGATACAGCATTATATTAGACTATTACCATAGGAACATCTGGGCAGTTTGACAATTCCCTAGTGTTTGTTAGGGTGTGGTTAGGAGTCAAGGATGTCTCTATCATAAGTGTGTGAGATGAGGGGAACCATAGTCCATAGATGGGATAGATTACATTAGGCCAGGTGTTTTTACCACTAAAAGTATGCTCAGGTTAATGAGTGATTGATCCTGTAGAGCTTATGATTTTATATCAGGGAGCTTTAGAGGATCGGTGGATAGATAATCATGCTAGCATGTGAAAATGTAAGAACACGATTTATGTGAGAAAAAGTTATGTGTAAAGCTATAATATGATAAATATATATGCTATACTTTAGTTTTATACTTTGACATGGTTATTTGTACTAATAGATATTAAATAAACTTTATTGGTTGCTGAGATTTTGATTCACCCATGGATATTTTATTTTTTAGGTTTTGGCAGTCATAGTGCTCAAGGGAAAGATTCAGGTCAGAATTGTGATTTTCTTGATAAAGCCTTGTAAGAATCAGTGTAATGAATTTATATATAAGTAGTGGTAAATGTGTATATAATTGCCTTAGGAAACATGTGCATTTTACTATGAGTTTTTATGGTTTTGGTGTGCTTTGATTTCCCTAGCCCTGTGTATATGAGTATATGATGAAAAGATAGTGTGGGCTAGTAGATGAATAATAATGTGTGTGGAAATGATGAATGTGGGATATGTATATGGAATTGGCCATGTGTATGAATGAAATTAAAGAAATGTGAATTTGCCTAGGTTATTGGTAACGGGCAGTTTACAGGCTAGTTGTGTGTATGCATGTTATATTATGTATATAATTGGTCATTCAGGTGTACATTGTCCAATTAGATGTGGTTAAGGCCCTTAAGTTAGCTAATTACTTGTGGTTTCAATTGGTGATGCTTCAGTGATAAATTTTGGCATAAAACGGTCAAAATGCACCTGGGTGTTTAATTTTTAAATGAAATATCAAATTGAAACAAAATAGTATCATTGGTTAGATTTTGAAATAAGCTTCATGTGGATGCTTGAACTACTCTAATCGAACATCGGATGCAAAAACGGCGTAATTCTAAAGTTTGTACTAGAATCTGAAATTTGAGAGCAAATTCTGATACGTATGCCATGGCGCATGTGTCAACAAAAGACCACATGCCATTGTGCATGACACAAAGTGGGTAGCTAAGGTCTCTACATAGTGCATGGCTTACTTTTTGTGTGAATTAAGCTATTTTGAATTGCTATTTGGTTGTGTTTATGTTTAGTACTTTCGCTGTGTAATATTTTACAATTTGTATATATATTATTAAATCGTTTTAGAAATGCTTTTATATTAGGATCTCGAAGTTTTCAAGTTAATTATTTTGATTAGTAGTAAAGTGAAGGGTTGTATGGTAATGTCATTGAGGGCATTAACCAATCACTCAAATCGATCACATTATCTCATTAGACCACACAAGGCCTTGAACCAAGTCTAAAAGGACCTATTAACTACAATATACCACATATATGCACATAGATCACAATTTACCCATTCAACAACCCATTTTCACAAAACACAAACTTTTATAATTTGGCACATTTGTTGCTCACCACAAGTATACGGGTCGTAGCAAGTAATATAATGAAAATAAAGTATCGTTCCCTCTAGGATTTATTCAAAAACAATGATCAAGCAAAAGACTAAGTGAGTTCAATTAAGTTGAGCCAAACATAATTAGGTGAAAATGATTTTTGCAAACTAAAACACTATAAAATAAAGAAAACAAATTGATTCATAGACTTCAAACATAAATTTGGACCTAGAATTATTTATCCCCCTTGCATTTCACAACACTAAAATTACCTCCTCTCATAAATGCTTTTAATGAAAATAAGTGCTAACCTAGGGTTTTAAAAATACTTGGACAAGCTCTCTCAAGTCATGAACAAGTGTTTAGTTAAATTAATTGCCCAATCTCTTGTTACAATTAATAAAACTCAATCTTAAACACCAAACCTAATGTGGCTATGTAAAGCGAATAAGTATATTTCTATCTTACTAGCAAAACCATCCATTCAAGATAAAAATATCAAGCTCTTGTACAATTTTACCCAAGTTCTACACTCAACCTAGCCCTCTCAGGCATCAATTAAGTAAACCCAATATCTAAATGGTGGCCAATCACTTAGAAGCATTAAGGAAAGAGTAAAATAAACATATATATATATATATATATCGTTAATCACAAAAAAAGAGGAGGCACATAATGTTAATCTATACAAGGGTTCCATACAAAGTGTTTAGCTACCCATAATTATCCAAAAGATACAAATACACAAAATATTTCGACTCATATCAAAAATATAAGAGAGGAAAGGGAAGAGGAATAAAAAAACCAAAGTAAAGGAGCTTTAAATGTCTTCAAAAGTCCATTCTCTTGAACCCAACTCTTCCAATACCCAAACCCTAGTATACAAAGCTCCAAATGGTTGTTCAAAGTTTGAAGAATGCATTCTGGTTCGAGTTCTCAATATATATATGTCCTAGCCAACCAATTTCTAATAAATAAAACACATTGTTTTTCTGACAGTGGCGAAAGTCGCAAACGAGAATCGTGACTTTCTAACGACTTTGGCATTTTTGAACTATTTTTCGTAATTAATGAAATTTATCCTTTTGCACTTGATTTCTTCATCTAAAAGTCTTCCAAAAACATTAGCAATTCTCCAAAAATGCATCTAATCAAATCTTAAATCAAAATAATATGAAATTAGGCCAAAAATATTAAATTAAAGCTAAGAATGCAAACCTAAAGCAAAATACACATTTTCCTAATTTAGACAATAAAAATATATACAAATGAGGCAAAATGGATTAAAATCTAAGGAAAATGTGATGATGAAATGACATAAAATTCTAGAGGTTAACAACAATTTGGCCCACTTAGCCTTTCTCACTACAATTTTACTTCAAAATCACCACTAACATATTTACAACAAGTTCATCACATATTTTCACACATGGGCTAAGATTTACATATTTACCATAATCTCAACATTTTACTACATTATTATTCAAAGCATGCATGCAACCCTATGGCAACTTATTTATGCAATATACACATTAGGTTAGTTCATTACACAAACTCTAAGCTTTTACAGCCACAACACCACTATGCTGATTCAGACTTTTCCCTTACCAGCTCACTACTCAATCCTATAAAAATATAAGCATAAGGGTAAGATAAAAATTTTAGTAGCATAATAATTCTCCACTATTGACTACCACACACAACTATATGAGAATATAGCATACTATATAAGTGAACATAGCATGTATCACATGTTTCACTTTAAATCACATCAACACATATCATTTCATTTCTTTTATCAATATATCCATCACTTTTCACTACTTTTCCACATATAACATGATCATTAGCAACCAAACATCTAAATCACCCTGACTTGAAACCATAGGCTCGCCTTACACTAATATACACTCTTGCTAGCCCTGAGCTCAACTTTAGTAGTAAAATCACCCAGCCAAAGGTGTTCTATCATACTTTCAAACTATGGTTTCTCTCAATACATATAATGGGGTATCATTGACTCTAACATTATATTGCATCAATACTAAGGAGTCAAAATCTCTAACACGGCACCTCAAAAGGTACTAAGGAGATAATCTCCAACATCACACCTCAAAAGGCACTAAGGAGATAATCTTCAACATTGCACACAATTCTCTAACACCACACCTCATTAGGAATTAAGGAGAATATGTTATGTGGTCTTATCACTACACTCCACACAGTGATACTTCTACCCCTATGATTATACTTTTGAACCAATCATAGGTTCCCAATCGCCACTAATCTCATATATAAACATATATACATTTCTATATCAAATTCCACCATTTCATTTACTTGTTTAACCAAAATTTATTTTCATACAATGCTATAAAACATGCTCAGTTAAAAAGAATTCATGCACTACATAGCATACTCATACACAGTTATAATACGTAGTTAAACAAGGAGGTTATTTGGTTACTTCAACCCTTCTATTACAAAAAAGGTTACCCATAGATTTCAATTACCACTATAACTCTCTATAAGCTTTCCTCCACAAACATTCATGAAATATTTGTTCTACACATGATTGACATTATTAGTCAATTAGTTCAAATTAACCAAAAATGTATAATTACTAATTATGGCTACAACTAGCCATTCATTCCTTTTCATTTATCCATTTTAAGCTAGTTACCACCCGATTACCATTTTATACCACTTCAAATGAACTCATTTCAGCTAAACAAGATTTCCACCCTAAATTTTCATTAAATTAAGGCCAAATTGAGCCTACAAGTTCAAAGCTATATCGTTTAACTCTAAACCAGTCATAAAGCTCTAATTTAACTCTCGAGAACGTTTTCATTACTATTAGGTAAGAAACAAACCCCTAAAATTTCACCGATTTAATTTCTCTATAACTCATACCAAGAGAAATTTAGGTAGAATGGAAGGTAAGGGTTATACGTAGCTTATCCAATAAGTTACTAGTCAAAAGTGCCTTCTAATGCTCCAAAAAGGTTTGCCGTAGCTAGCCCTTACTTCCTCTCTTCTTCTTTCACGTTTTCCTCTTATCTCCTTTCTCAGCTCACTAGTTGATCCATGACTTTTAAGGTCATTTTCTCGTCCATGTATTGCAATGCATGGCACAGTGAGCCAAATTCTCACTGCACACACATGCTTTGCCTTAAAACATGGTACTTCTACCCATGTCTTCTCATTTAACATCTTGAAGACACCAATTATCAACTAATCATTCAAATCACTAATCACTTACTAATTATCATTTTACCCTTGATTAATAGCTAATCGCATGATTAAGGAATTCAAGATGTTACAGGTTTAGCCCAGACTAAAATATGCTCTAATTGTTTGTTTTGTTGTTGTGTTGTGGTTCTTATTATTTTTTTCATGTGTTGTTGTTGTTTGTTTTTTGATGAGGTTTTTTATGTGTTAATTTGTACTCTAAGTTTTTTTTTTTTTTTAGTATTTGATTTGGCTTTGGCTGATGGTGATTGTACTTGTTTTTGTGTTAATTTGCCTAAATTTTTGCCATATATTAGGTTGGATAGAGTTATTAAATAGATAGATATTAATTTAAATTTAAACATGACCAGATTTGAATTTTAAATAGATAAAAATAGATTTTTATATACATATAAAAATTAATAATTCATCCCGCACCTAACTCCAAATCTGAATAATATATTTTATATTTCTTAAAAAATAATAAAACATCCCAAATCTAACCCCAAACCTCACTCTATAATACATAATCACACGAAAGATATTCCAAAACACAGAATTATAACAAATTTAAAAATGAACACATGGGATCTCATAGTCTGAAACTTTACTTTTATATATATAATAATAGGATGGAAATCATTGATGTTTATCAGCCGCTCCTTTTTTTTTTTTTTTTTTTTGCTCCTTTTTTTTTGTTTGAATGAGTACAATGTACGTATATCATCAATATCAGAAATACTATAGGTGGATCTCTGTACATCAGCTTCACGACCTTAGAGATAGAACTACCAATGTATGTGTGTGTGTGTGTGTGACCATTACTTTGAAACAAAAGGACATTAAGCCCATCCGGATCTGGAGATTTGAGTGCACCCATGTCAAAATTAGCCTTTTTAAAAACGAAAAAAAGCAAAAACATCTCTTCACTAAACACATTTTCCAAAGAGCATAAGAGAAATAGCATCCCTGGCATCCTCCTTAAATAGATTCGTAAAAAAACGAAGAGCAGAATCTTGAATTTCCTCAACATCGAACATCCAATTTCCATTATCATTCATTAGGCACTAAATTTTATTTCTTTTCCTGCGTGCATTAGCCATAGAATGGAAATACTCCCTCCATTTCAAATTATAAGACACTTTTTGACAAAATCTCACATTCCAATAAATCTCATTAAATACACTTAACAATCTTATCTTTTTAAAATAAAAATATAAACTTTCTAAAATACTCATCATTTAATATATTAAAAAGAGAAGTAATGAAAATTAATTATATAGAGAGAAAAGATAATATTAAAATTGATGCATTTAATGAAACATTAATTTATTCAAAGTGTTTTATATTTTAGAATAGAGAAATGCTTTCACAAGTGTTTATAATTTGGGAGGGAGGGTGTACTTTGAATTCTTATCACCAACTATAAACCAATCACATTTAGCTTTTTGCGCCCGCAACAAGTGTTGTAGAAATAGAACCTGTTCTGGTTCCAACCACAACTTGGCTTGAAGATCTTCCGTAGCTTTATTGTTACAGCATTGAGAAGGATGTTTTGAAAGACATCTCAAGTCTACAAAAGACCCGATTTTTTCTTCTTCCTAAGTGACCCAACGCATCTTTTTAATTGAAAAAATGATAATTAGAGATCCCATAATAACATTAATTACAATATAGACCGTGAATTGTTGAAATTCTAATAATAAATCATGGTTCTTACTTACAATTAAAAATGCAAATAGTCAATTAGAAATTTACGAAAGTTAGTTGTGAACAAATTTTGGGTTTTCACTATCAATATACAAATAAACTACCAGAGAAATGAATAAAATATACTTAAAATTATTTGTAATATTAGTTGAGAATTTATGATAATTAGTTGTGAACTGCAATCCAATCATTTATAATTTTTTATTTTCAATATATAAATAATTTTTTGCTTGAAAAATTAATGAAAGATACTTGAGATTATTTATAGCGGTAGTTGAAAAGTTGGTTTTTTTTTTAATTATAAATAAGGATCATAGTTCGTTTTAGGATTTCAATACATAATTTAAGACCGGTAATTGTAATCAATATTTTCATGGGGTCTTTAATTGTCATGTTTCCTTTTTAATTTCCAACAATTAACAGCTTTGGCAAAAAGGTTAACGCTCTGCTTTTTTATCTATAAAGATTAACGCTCTCATTCCAATCACTGTCAGAATGCCAATTATCCTTCATAAATTAATCAAAATCACTAAATATGAAGGATCCAAGCAGCTTCAAATCGAAAGGGCTTCTCAAATAACCTTCACGGTTGTTCATTCTCAACAGACGACAAGTTTCAGTAGAACATGTATGTGATCAGACTTAAAGAAGGAAGTTTGAGAACCAAAGCATTCTCATACTTTTTCAAGAAAAGAGAATTAGCAAGAACATGATGGGTGCAACTTTCACTATTTACTCCCTTCCAAGTGAAGAAAGGTTCTAAATTTTTTATTTTTTTAACATAAAATAAGAGACATTTTAATATATTATTGATATCCTAACTTTCCAATTCTTTTTTTTTTGTTTTTTCCTTGTACATAAAATAAAAAATATTTTGATATATTGATGTATCAAAACAGTGAAGTTTCGTATTTTTTATATTTTTTAAAGAATAATATCAAAATTAAATCCTTTTATTTTTGAAAAATTGTAAAAAGTGTAAAATTTTATCATTTTAAAACATTAAGATAAAATATCTCTTTTTATATAGAAGTCAATAATAAAAAAAAAATTAAAATGTTAGGAAATGAAAAAATATATTAGAGGCCCTACCCTAGAAGCGTCCTTTTGCAGCCTAAATCAGAGAGTTATGAATCAACAACTCATCAAATAAAATCTTCATCAGTAGTGCTCTATAAACCAACAGCCAACTCTCATGCACAAGCAAAGTTCCTGCATCAATCCACGTACTCAAACAAGTAATATCTTGCCAGACCAATCTTCTAACGAATAAGTGTTCATACCTGTTTGAACAACGAAGACTAATGACCAATCTTCTACAATTGATTTTAAATTGATTTTTAAATATTTTTAATATTACATTTATTACAATAAAAAATTATAAAAAAATTAATATTAAATCTGGACTTCCGATTCTTATTAAATGATGAATACCATTGTACCCATTACCTAACGAGATATGAAAAATCTAAATTGAAGATTTTTTTATTTTATATTTATAAAAATAAAATATATTATTTTTTAAAATAAATATCTTTATCACCAATTTGATATGTATATATTTAATTTGAATAGTCCAATTTGATATTTAAATTTTTTATACTTTTTACAAATTGACTATCTAGATCTACTATGAATAGTCTAGATTTATTAATAAAATTTCTTATAATTTTTTATAAATTTTTATTCAAATAGATATAATATTAAAAATATTTCAAAATTCATTTATATCTCCTAGTCTGCAAACAGAGAGGCTGACTATCTCGCTGACACTAATTAACTGAAACTGCCATACTATTATTTTCAAATTGTTTACATGTATTTTTCTATTAAAAGTAATTCAATTTAAGGCATAATTGATCACTAAATATGAGTACTTTTTTCAATAAAAATTTAAATTTTAATTTATTATATTATGAGAAACTAATTTTTTACTCTAGAGTCAACACGAAACTACCATATTATTTATTATTCATATCCAAATACACCCTAAGTGAACCAACTTTGCCTTCCTCGTCCAAGTCCATAATTCCTCTCTCCCCAAGGCAAGGCCCCACATTAACTGCTTTCTCCACAGGCCTTACATCGATCGAATCCACCACTGCTTTCTCTATTATTTGGGCCTCCCGTAAATGAAGGCCCAGGATACAGAGCATCAAAACTATTAAAAGGAGATCCTTTCTTTTTTTATTTCTTGTACTTAACAACTAAAATAATTTTTTATCAAAAGAATACTAAAAATAATCAATGCAGGTTAATTCAATTAGTAAAAATTTAATTCATAACTCATAAAATTGTGAGATCAAATCTTTCTTTTGATGTAAGGATCTTGTTAATGGTATTCTAAAAATATACATTTGCTCCTATAAGCCCGCAAGACTTAAGTCACTTAAGCTTTTTCATTATCAAAATAAATAAATAAAACAACTAAAATTAAAAATTGTGAAAATAAAATAGGCGTACCATTTATTATTACTTGCACTAAAGCTACTAAAAAAAAGGGAGAATCACATGACTTCTCAAGTACATTAATTGTAGATAACGACTAACAATAAGTTCTATTTTAAAAAAAAAATAAGTTATATTCTCATTTTAACAACAATCATTCTTGTATTGGTCATTATATATAAATAATTTCTTTAAATGATCTTTGAATGTAATTCACCCAATAAAAAATTAGAACTTGG
Source organism: Prosopis cineraria (assembly GCF_029017545.1). NCBI lineage: Eukaryota > Viridiplantae > Streptophyta > Magnoliopsida > Fabales > Fabaceae > Prosopis > Prosopis cineraria. Next base: position 32,449 of record NW_026556043.1, on the reverse strand, counting down.
ATGTGTTGAAGTAACTTTAGCACTAAATTGTTTAAGGGATAATCCAAATTTATTTGTATTTCCAATGTTGTACTTGACAAAAGAAATACATCCTTGAAACCTTCCTCATTCTTAGGATCCGTTTGGATTTCAGTTGGGTATAATAGATTATGAAAATAATTGATTAAGTGGTAGATTTTAATCATAATTGATTATGTTATAACGTAATCTATTTGGATTACTATTTTTTTAAAATTGATTTTAACAAAATTGAAGATGTTTGGATAATTTAATCAGAATTAATTTTTAACTATATAAATTACTATATAATTTAATTTTTAAATACCAAATATTAATTTTTTGAATATACAAAGTTTAAATTTTATTAAGGAAAAAAAAGGGAAAAGAAGAGAGTTTAATTTTATTTTATTAAATTATGTGCTTCCTTTGTAATTTTTTCTTGGGCCTTTCTTTGTAATTTTTCCCAATGCTTTTTGATAAACGTTCTGCAAAAGCTGATGGAGAGAACTTATGGAAAACGCGCGTCCTGACCCATAATTGATTTTGATGATTTTCAACTGTTTGGCTAACTTTTCATATTAATCGATTTTTTGCCTCAAAAATCGATTAATGAGGCAATACAAACAGACTGTTAATCAACTTGAGTATCCATATTTAATTGTCGAACTCACTTTGAATGCTATAAAAAGTCAAACAACATGATTACACCACTCACAGTTGACAAAATACTCATACGATCTTTTCATAAATTATTTTGTTAATATATTTCATTAAAATTAAAAAAATTTTAAAATTCATTAACTCTATTCAATAATTTAATAAATTATTAATTTTACTCTTATTAAATACACATACACTTTAACACTCCATCTAAACCACAATATAAGGTATTTGCATCTAATTCATGGTTATCAAAAAATGTTAGTTGAAAGCTAAATTTCTTAAAAAAAATTCACATTTTTTCAATAATACCCTCATTAAATATCCTATATAAGTGCCATGATAAAGATAATTAAGATTTCAATGCACCAATTTTTATAAAAAGAGTAATAAATGAAGTAAGAATATAATTAAAAGTATTAATTTAAAAGTTACTCAATGCTCTATATTTTAGATCAAATAAGGTTTTTAAAAAATGCCCTAAATTAGAACTGGTAATATGGCTTGAGCCCATAGGTTCAACCCACTAACTCAAAAAAATGGCAGGTTGAATTAGAGAAAATGGGTTCATTTATATGCAAGGCAGTTTTGGCCCGTGTTACATAACTTGAACCCACAGTGGGTTAACCTGTAGGTTCGCAAGTTAGCTCACTTATTTTTTAAAAAAAATAGACAGAAAAATTCCCTTAAATTGTTCATGAATTACTTACTAAAGTAGAATTTAATCCCATATAATACATTTTGGGGTATAATTGTTGTTAAAAAGGTTTGTGATTTTATATAGTTGAAATTTTAATATAATTATGAAGTAACTTTCAAATATTCCATGATTAAATTGAAAAAAATTAGAGCAAGAAGTATAGGAAAGTTAATCCCAAAAAAATATGAATTCCAATAAACAAAGGCCAAAAAATCAAAGAGAAGGCAATTGAAAATGAATGAGACACATCCAAATCACTGCTAAAATTAACGTGGTAACAACGTTTCCAATGCATGGAAATCCTTTAAAAAAAAAAAGTAGCATCAACTTATTTCGGACTTTTTTGTTTTGGCCAAATATTTTAGACCATGCTAGGTGGGCGGAGTGGCTGGGTATTAACTCGCTCTAATTATTTTTTGAAAAAAGAAAATAAAATAAAGAAAGAAAAATCACCAGAATGGGGAGCACCGTCACTTTTAGTTTTATATCTACCTCTTCCTTGGCTCTCAGACAGGTTCACATATAGTTTAAGTCAGCATTGAGTTTTCTATTGACTTAGAAAGAGTTTTATTGTTATTTAGATAATTTGTTTTTAGGAAAAATATGATTTTTGTTTACTGCAAAAAAAAAGGAAAAGGGTGAATTTATAATTTTTTAAAATGAAAAATATTAATAAAAATATATTTTATTGGCAGGTTGCGGGGTTGGCCTGCTAACCTGTTGCGGGTTGCTGAGTTAGCAAAAATACAACCCTCTCGGGATGAGGGTCATGCCAGCCTACCTCATATAAATCGCAACACCATTATGAGCCAACTTGCAAGCTGCAGATTGACCCGTATTACCATCTCCATCCTATATTGTGGTCCTTGGGAGTAATATGATTTCTCTCATCAATATTTAATGCAAGATATAATAGAAAATTTGTGATAAAAGTTTAATGATATGACTTATAAATATAACTAAAAATCTTCTCTCTATGTTTTATAAATAAGACTAAAAGGGGGTACTCACTCTGGTTCATGTTATAAGGTTCATTCTAGAATTATTTTTTGGCTCTTAAAGGTGCCTTATAGGTATTAATTATGTTTTTTTTATATTATTCATATTTAAACCCATTAATTATGAGGGAGAATGTAATGTAAATTTGAAAATTTTTCATTTAAATAAGAATAAAAAATAAAGTTTATTATATTTTAGACAAAATTAATAACTTAACCAGGAAAGGATAAAAAGGTGTGTGTAGGAGTGCTTATCCCACTACTACAAAAAAAATGGTTATTTTTCTTATTATTTAACAATTATAAACCGTTGAGTAATCTGGCACTAAATATTTTACGACTCTTTATTCAACAGTTTTTAACCATTAAATATTATCCATTTATTCAACAGTTTTTTGTCCAAAACTGTTGAATAAATTTTTGGAATTTGGAAACGGGAAATTATGAGAGATAATATTTAACAATTTTGGACTAAAAGTTGCTAAATATTTTGATATTATTCAACAGTTATTCACTAATAATCATTAAATATATGTACTTATTTAGCAATTTTTTGACGCAACCGTTGAATAGTTTTTACTGTATTATTGGTCATCATATTAAACAATTTTCTTTCATAACCATTGAATAATATGACCCAATTTTTTGCATTGGGCAGACTAATGCAACCCTCCTGCATTGTAAATTACAAAACGATATTCCAGCACCTAGACATAAATTCGAGCCAATAATAGTCATGTATATACATAGAAATGTACAATGAATTGCTATAAAAAAATTTATATATAACTTGAAGTGCTTAAATTAAACTAATTAGTGGGTAAAACATAAATCTCCAAATCCTAAAATTTGCCTAAGTTTCTTAACTATCACTGCTGCTGGCTATTAAAACTAAACCATGCTTCGAAAATATCATGTGCTAACTCTTTAACGATTTCTTCCATTTGAGCATGAGTATACGTGTCACAGTATGTATCCTCGTAGTATTATATGCAACAAGAACAACAAACTAAAATCATGTTTATTGATAAAAATTAATATAATATTAATGAATAGAAGACAATATATATTACATCATTCGAAAGAATTTCAATTGGAGCATGTTGGATTATGTCCTTCATGAATTTCATGACAACATACCCATAATTTGTGACTTTGTCTGCTTGCTCTGAGCACTACAATCATACAATGGATAAAAAAATTGAATAGTTAATTAATAATATAACATGACCTATACAGTGACATTGCTAACATAATTAATAATAAATGCATACCTTGATAACTGTCCATGATGTTGTTGTACCAAACTGACCACTGCCTTTAATAGAAACCGTTAAATATCATAAACGTTTATTCAACGGTTCTGATTAAGGAACTGTTGAATAATCCGATAACGTCATAAGGCGGTTTCTAAAGCATTTACTCAATAGTTTTTTAATTTAACAGTTGAATATTCTGATGGTTTATTCCACGGTTATTTTTAGGGAACTGTTGAATAATAGGATGTCATCAAGCACTTTTCTAAAGCATTTACTCAACAGTTTTTATATTTAACCGTTAAATATATAGAAATTTATTCAACGGTTATATTTTTAACCGCTGAATATTAGCTTTTTGAAATCCTAATTTTTTTTATTTAACATTTTTTCTTATAACCGTTAAATATAAGGTATTATATATACCCTATTTTTTAGTAATGCCTCCCATCTTACAAACATCGTTTAAAAATATATTAGTTTTTCATTGTAAAATATGCAAAAAATTATTTTTCGGCCACCCCACTTTCTTGTAATGTTTCATTTTTGGCCTCCCTTATGTCAATTTCTGGATTCATCCCTAACTTAACCACCTCTCCTAAATTTCAATAAGGTAGTTAAAGGTAACTTATAATAGGTATATGATAGAATGTTTTATTAGATGAGAGTTTGTTGAAAGGATCTTATGACGATTAGATGTCAGTCAAATGAAGACTATCCTACACCATTCAAACTATATATTGTATATCTAATATTGTGTTTGATCCCAATTGCTATAAACAGCTTTGGTGAGATCTTTGTGCTCCTTGTTCGCAGCCTACATTTGACCACTAGTACACTGATCGTAGCAAATGATTTAGAAATAAGAGAAGTATGGTTTCCACTAGGTTTGGGTTCCAAAACCTGATCAAGCATAAACTAATACACTTTTGCCTAATTTGAGGGCTGCAAATAATAAGATTTATAGGAAATATGAAATAGACCCGCACTTGGGTGAGATGTTAGTGATGATTCTTGGATTAGAGTTTGCCTACCCTTAATAAACCACCACAACTACATCATAACTTTACATTCCGACTAGCTTATTTGTGATTTATGAGTAGGTGTGCTTTATATATTAGTTGTAAATTTTGTAAGGAGGACTCATAAATTTTTAAAAAGTTCGCACTATTTTAATTTATAACTTGGCTAGTAAAAATATATATTTACTTATTATATATTGTTGAATACAACAGTTGAGTTATAAAATTTTTGAAAAGGGACTGGTAAATTTTTGAAGAAGATTTATAATTTATCATAATATTTTAATTTACAGATCATTTAGTATTAACAAAATACATTTACTTATAAATCTTGGATATACTACTTAATCTTTAAATTTTGGAGAATTTATAAATATTAAAATTTGACTAGTGAATTGTGTTAAGGATTTGTAAATAATGATAATATTTAAATTAATAAATATTAATGTATTAATATTTTATTAAGGTATTATTAAAGCAAATATTATATTTTTTTTAATTACTTACAATTGCCCATTGGTGAGTATATCATGTCTTCACAATTGCCTTTGCTGAAAGTCTGGTGGTGTTTGAAGAGCGTGAAGTAAAATTTTGTGATGGCAGAAAGCATACACTAGCAGATGAAGAAATGCAGCACAATCAACAGAAATTTTATTTAGTGTTCTAGAAATTGAAGTGGCTCTTTATTTCTAGATGTAAAGAAATAGAATACTTAACAACAACTCTACATTCTTGAGGCTTTGTTGATAAATTGGAAGGATTCAGTATAGAGGAGGCTCTCTCTTCCACCTTCCTCTTTTTCTCTCTTCCCCTTTCTGCTTCCTATTTCATATCAAATGGTATCAAAGTTTAGTTTTCACTTCCTTTTCTTGTGTTATTTCATAGCAAATCTATTACCCCCTTGATCAACCACACAAATCGTTCATAAATTTACAATGAAACTAGTCTATTTGTGATTTATAAGTTTTATACATTATTAGTTGTAAATTTTGTAATGAGAACCTGTAAATTTTAAGGAAGATTTATAAATGATCACATTATTTAATTTACAACTCCACTAGTGTAAGAAATATATTTACTTATTTTATGTGTGTGTGTATTGAATGCACAGTTGAGAGGGGACCAAATGAATACACCAGTTGTGTTGTAAAATTTTTAAAGAGAAGTTGTAATTTTTGAAGACTTGTAATTTATCATAATATTTTAATTTGCAACTCATCTAGTATAAAAATATGCATTTACTTATACATCTTGGATATATTGCTTGAACTATAAATTTTTTTAAAAAAGGATTTAGATATAAATTTTGGAGAATTTATAAGTATGCAAAAGTTGACATGTGAATCGTATTTAAGGATTTGTAAATAATGATAGTATTTAAATTAATAATATTAAGGTATTAATATTTTAATAAGGTACACAAAAAGACTGGACGGGACTGGACTTTAACTTAACCCGGAGTTTGGTCCTTTCATGAAAAGGACTAAGTTAGGTAACCCGTAGTTTAGTCTGGTCCTGTGAAAACCCAGAGATTAACAAGACTGAACTTGGTCCATAAGACTGGAAAACTGGTCCTGTTAGTCCAATACTCACTTGGCCTTTTTTTTTCTTTTTTTTTCTCTATGATGACCAATAATCTATTTCAACTTAACAAACTCAATTAAGATAATAAAAATACTTATAATCATAATAAATCCATAATAATTTCTAACACCAAGAAACTAATATTTAGTTACAATCCAAACTCCAAATGATTTAAATACATAACTTCAATAAAAAATCAGAGGAAAGACTGAAAATAGACTAGAGAAAAAAAATCAGCAAGAACAAAGTAATAAAAATCAGCCACAGACATGTTCCTTCAAAGTTCAAACAGATCAAGATCAAAGTGCAAAGTGCAAGGCAGGGGCTAGGGCTTTGGCACACTGAAGAAATTGAGAATGAGAGCAAAGTTAAGTGAGTGGCTGAGACGCTAAGTGCTATTGAGTAATAGTGTTGAGATTTTTTTTTTCGATCAGAGTGCAAAATACAAGGCAGGATTAAGACTTTTTTTTCTAAGGCTTATTAATTAATAATTTATAAATTAATTTTAATTATATTAAAATAATTATATAGGACCAAACCAGACCACTTAGTCCAGATGCTTGGTCTCTAGTCTGGTCTTACCTGAAAAATTAATCCTGTCTTTTTGGTCTTTTTAGTCCTAGGACCAGCATTTTACAGGACTGGACAGGACCGAATTTTCATGGGTCGGACCGGACCGAACGAGACCACGAGACTTTTGCACAGCCCTACTTAACAACAACTCTACATTCTTGAGGCTTTGTTGATAAATTGGAAGGATTCAGTACAGGGGAGGCTCTCTCTTCCACCTTCCTCTTTTTCTCTCTTCCCCTTTCTGCTTCTTATTTCATATCAAATTGGTATCAAAGCTTAGTTTTCACTTCCTTTTCTTGTGTTATTTCATAGCAAATCAATTACCCCCTTGATCAACCACACAAATCGTTCATAAATTTACAATGAAACTAGTCTATTTGTGATTTATAAGTTTTATACATTATTAGTTGTAAATTTTGTAATGAGAACCTGTAAATTTTAAGGAAGATTTATAAATGATCACATTATTTAATTTATAACTCCACTAGTGTAAGAAATATATTTACTATTTTATGTGTGTGTGTGTATTGAATGCACAGTTGAGAGGGGACCAAATGAATACACCAGTTGTGTTGTAAAATTTTAAAGAGAAGTTGTAAATTTTTGAAGACTTGTAATTTATCATAATATTTTAATTTGCAACTCATCTAGTATAAAAAATATGCATTTACTTATACATCTTGGATATATGCTTGAACTATAAATTTTTTTAAAAAAAGATTTAGATATAAATTTTGGAGAATTTATAAGTATGCAAAAGTTGACATGTGAATCGTATTTAAGGATTTGTAAATAATGATAGTATTTAAATTAATAAATATTAAGGTATTAATATTTTAATAAGGTACTATTAAAATAAATATATATTTTTTAATTATTATAATTACCCATTGTTGAATCATGTCTTCACAATTGCTCTACATTCTTGGGCTTGCTCTATTGAGAAATTGGAAGAATTGAATATAGAGAATGCACTCTCTCTCTCCTCTCTCTCTCTCTCTCTCTTCCCCTTTCTACTTCCTATCTCACATCAAATTAGTATCAGAGTCTAGTTCTTATTTTCCTTTCCCATGTTGTTTTGTCATTTGAGGTATATCAAAGCACCATAGCTAAATAGAGTATAAGAACCTCCACTTCCACATCATTGTCTACCCTAGCTGACTCATCCCTCTCCCGAAGTGCGTTCAACACACGACCACCACCATCATCAATGCCTCAATTTCACCCATAATTCATCGCTAAGCATTGCCTAACGTGTCCTTAAGTGAATCTGCTCATTGGATTAACATGCAAGAAGTGTCACCCACATTTAAATATCCCTTTGGGATGTGAGCTCCATGCACTGCCTGCCTTGTACACACTAGCACATGCCAGAAAGCTTCATATCTTTGAAGCTCCATGTTGAATTCCCAGTCCAAAACACCACAAGCAAGAAAAATGAGAATTATGTTTTAATACCAATTGATGTGAAATGGAAAAAGAAAAGGAGAAAATAAAGAGGTGGCTGGGAAAGTTAAAAAAAAAAAATCAATAATCATCAAAGTCTATTGACAAGTGAAAACCTTTGGGCAATTTACAAAGAATTAGAAATATAAATTAATAAAAAATAATAATTCTAATTCTAATCTTAAAAGATAATCTAGGGACCTAGATATCCTATTTTTTTGAAAATAAATGAAATCTAAATAACCCTCAGAAAGATAAAGCTAAGAAAATCTAATTAAATCCTATAAAATTTAAAAACTACAATTAGGTCCCTTGGAATATGAGTGTAATTTGAAATTAGGATAAAAGAAAATAATCCCACTATTAAACACATATACATTACATCAATCAAATAATTTACAACTATTTTATCAGTAACTTACAGTTAAACTTCAACTAATTAGTTTAACTATTGAATATATGAAGTTATAGTTGTAAAAAGTTAAAATTATAACTATAAATTATTAATGAAGTAATTGTAACAATTAATATTAAATTTTGTTAGTAACATATGATTATTTAACTATTAAATATGTAAAGTTATAGTTGTAAAAAGTTAAATTATAGTTGTAAATTACTAATGAAATAGTTGTAAATTAATTAGTTAATTGATGTAATATATATTTGATAGAGATATTATTGCCTTTGTAACCTAATTCAAATTATACTTAGCTCCCAAGAGACTTGGCTGTAGTTTTTAAATTTTGTGAGATTTATTAGTAAATAAATCTGTTCTATGGGACCTATGCATAATTTTTTTATTTTATATTGACAAATTAAAATATATAAAAATATAATTTTTTTAATAAGTATGTTCATCTTCAATCTGATCTGTACATATTTAATATGGATAGTCCAATGGATATTTAAATTTTTTTATATTGTTTACAAATTGACTTTTCGGATATATTTTAAACAATACAAATATAATTTGAATAATCTAATTTTATATTAATATTTTTATATTTTTATAAATAATTATTAGATATATTCTAAATAGTACAGATTTATTACTAAAATTTTGTAAATTTTTTATAAATTATATTTCAATAAATATAATATTAAAAATATTTAAAAATTACTTTATATCTCCTAGTCCACAACTGAGGTTGACTACCTTACTGTTACTAATTAACTGAAACTGCCATACTGTTGTTTTTTATTGCTCAAATCTTAATTCATTATTTTATGATAAATTAGCTTTTTTTTTTATTAGATTCAATAAACTGCGGTGAAACTACCATACTATTATTCATATCCAAATTCATCCAAAGTGAACCAAGCGTTGCTGCCTTCCCGTCAACCAAGGCAAGGCCCTATATTAACTGGTTTCTCCATGGTCCCCACATCAATCGAATCCACCACCGCTCTTCTTTTAATACTATTTATTTGCGCCTCTCGTAAATGAAGCCCAGGATACAGTGTACAGAGCATCAAAACTATATCATTCCATCTTCATTTATATAAGTTATGATAATTAATTTACAATTTATAAATAATATTAATTAAAATTTTAAATTTTTAAAAATGTTTACATATTTTTATTTATACTTTCATTGAATACTTTATATATAAGCTTTGGTAATAATAATTAAAATTTTAATATATAAAGTTTTTAAAACGAGCAATAATGAATTGTAGGGGTATGGTAGAAAAAAAAATTATCTAATATTTTATATTTTGAATTAAGTAATGTTTCTAAAAAATATCTGATATTGTGGTTTAAAGAAAGTATTAAAATGAGAAAAAAAATTTATTACTTGTACTAAAACAACTATAATAATCAATGAAAGTTAATCAAGTTGGTAAGAATTTGATCCATATGATTCATAATGTTGTGAGATCAAATCTCGCTTCCAAGGTAAAGACTTTATTAGTGAATATCCTAAAAGCATGCCTTATCTCCTGTGAGCTTTCGTGACTCAATTTACCTAAACTTTTTTATTATCAAAATAAATAAATAAATGAAACAACTAAAATCAAAGATTATGAAAATAAAATATATTTTGTCAATGTATTATTTTTCATAGACGTACCATTTATTATTACTTGCGTTAAAACTTTTAAAATGAAAAATAGAACTTGGATGCGTCGAAGTAACTTTAAGCACTAAGTTGTTTCAGGGATAGTCCAAACTTTATATTCAGGCCCAAAAAAAATATTTCCAAACTTTATTTGTGTTCCAATGTTGTATTTGTTAAAAGGAGTGCATACTTGAAATATCCTCATTCTTAATCAACTTAAGTATCCCTATTTAATTACCAAACTCATTTTCAATGCGTGTAATATAATATAAAAAGTCACACGATATTATTACACCACTCACAGTTGACAAAATATTCACATGTTCTTATTTATAAATTACTTCCATTAATATATTTCATCAAGACCATGAAAAATTTTAAAATTTATTAACTTTGTCCAATAATTTAATAAGATTTTAATTTTTTCTCTATTAAATATACATACATTTCTCCATTCAGACCACAATATAAGTATTGGTAACTAATTCATAATTTTTAAAAAACTTTAGTTGAAATCTAAATTTCTTAAAAAAAATTTACATCTTCCCATTATACTCTCATTAAATATCATAAGTGCCTTGATAATTATAACTAAAATTTCAATGCATCATTTTTTTAAAAAAAGAGTAATAAATGAAGTAAGGATATATTTAAAAAATCAGTTATAAAAGTTACTCAATATCCTATATTTTGGACCAAGTAAAGCTTTTAGAAAATACCCTATATTGTGGTGTAAAGGATGTAATATGCTTTCTCTCATCACTATTTAATGGAAGATAGAAATAGGAAATTTGTGATAACAGGTTTATCGATTGATGTGACTTAAAAATATAACCAAAAAAATCTTTTTTCTTGTGGCTTATAATAGGATTAAAGAGAGGACTCACACTTTTCATATTATAAGGTGCTTTTTAAAAGAATTTTTTGGTTCTTAAAGAAGGTGCCTTATCATAGGTATTAATTATGTGTTTTAAATATTGCTCATAGTTAAAATTATTAACGAGAGAGGAATATAATGTAAATTTAAAATTTTTTATTTAAATAAAAATAAAAATAAAATTTATTGTATTTACAAACAAAGTTATGAATTAACTTAGGGACGGATATAAAGGGGGCATGCAGGGGTGCTTGCCCCCATATTACAAACCTCATTTAAAAATATATTACTTTTTCTTTATAAAATATGAAAAAGTTAATTTTGACCCCCACTTTATTGTAATGTTTCATTTTTGACCCCCATATGTCAATTTCTAGATTTATCCTTGACTTAATCACTTTTCTTCAATTTTGATAACAGAGTTAGAGGTGACTTATAGCAAGTACATGATAGAGTATGTTTTATTAATTAGATGAGTTTGTTGAAATGATCTTATGATAATTTGATGTCAGTCAAATGAAGACTATCCTATACCATTGAAACTATATAATTGTGTTTACAATGTTGTGTTTGATCCCAAATTGCTATGAGCATATTTGGTGAGATTATTATGCTCTTTTCACTACTAGAGAAATGCAAATTAGCGAGGAATTTTAGTGAGGACTCATTTATTCTTCTCTAAAATACCAAATTAGTGAGGGAATTAGTGAGGGATATTGATTTCATAGCTTGACTTAAAATTAGTAAGAAAAATAGCGAGGGACTATCAACCCCTCTCTAAATAAGAGAATTAGTGAGAGAAAATCGTAAGGGACTGCTAATTCCTCTCTAAAATAAAGAGAATTAGCGAGTAAAATGGTGAGGGACTACCAATTGCTATCTAAAATAAGATATTATCGAAGGATTTAGCGAGGGATTCTATCCCTAACTAATTACTGCAAATTTAATTACATATTTAATTATTTTTAATTAAAAATAAAAATTTAATTTAAAAATTAACTAAAATATTCATAATAAAATTATTTAATATTTAATATTTTCTTTATTTTAAGTCACTTTTCATTATAAAATAATATTTTATTAAAAAATATAATATAAAGAATAATTTAATAAAATATAAATATTTTTAACATATTAATAATTGAAAATAAAATTTAATATGTATATATATGAGTATTTTTATAATATATTATTTGATATATTTATGTAATTAAATATGTATTTATTTCTTTCTAATATAACGACTACAGGTACCTTTTATTTAATAGGTAGAGAAGGAAAGTATAAAGTTTGGAAGGTATGAAGTCAAGGGTTCACGTCTTGGCTTTGACATAAACATAATGAATATATAATATAGTAAGAAGCAAGTGACACGGCGGAAGGTGGATAATAATATATCATGAGTTATTGCACATGTGAGGTGATGGAGCATGAGATAGTAGGTGACATAGCAGTTAATGAGGCATGAGATTGTTGGTGACGTGTCATAAGTTAACGCACTCATGATGGGTGATGTGGTATCACTATTTTTAAATATAAGCATATTTAATGAGGGATTAGCAAGGGACTGATCCCTCATTAAATTATTAAATTTGAATAGTATTAGTGAGAGAAATATAATTCCTCGCTAAATTTAGCGAGCTTTTTTTTAATTAAAAATTTAGCGACGGATAAAATCCCTCATTAAAATGTAATTTAGCTAAGGAAAATGCATCCCTAACTAAATTCTATTTTTCTAGTAGTATTTTCGCAGCCTACATTTTATTGCTAGTACACTGATAGTAACAAATGAATTAGTGACAAGAGAAGTATGGTTTTCACGGTAGTGCAAAATAGGATTTTAACATCATACGTTTTGCCACAATTTCTAAAATAATTGTGGTAATAAATGAAATGATGACAAACTTGTAAATAAGCGAAAAAATGTTGACACTATGGCGACAATTATGAGTCGCCATAAGTTCACTTCAAAGCATTAAATTTTAAAAAAAAAAAAATTACTTAATTAATATTCAAATAATTAATTTTAATAATAAATAAATTAAAATATAATGTAATGAGTTTTTAAACACACTTATGGCGACAAGTGCAAAGGTAACCTGTCGCCAAAAGTGAACTTTAAATAAACAAATTAAGTAATTATTAATTACTTAAAAAGAATTAATTACTTTTGTCAAATAATTAATTAAAATATTATTGAATCTTTCTAAAATCAAACACATTAATTGTGTCTGAGTTCAAACACTTTAAAAAATAATTATTTAATTGTTAATTTATTATATTTTATTAATTATATTTATTAATTAATACATTAAATATAATTAAATGTGTTTGAACTCGGACATGTTAATCGTCCGAGTTCAAACACATTTATGGCGACAGTTTCCTTGGAAACCCATCGCCATAAGTGAGGAGAAGGATTATGGCAGCAGGTCCTTGGGTAACCGGTCGCCATAAGTGAAATTTAATGTAATATTATATAATTAATAATTAATTAATTACTTTATTAGATAATTAAGTAAAATATCATTGAATGTGTTTGAACTTAGATAATTGTGTCTGAAGTCAGACACTTTAAAAAATAATTATGTAATTTTTAATGAATTATGTTTTTATTAACTATATTTATTAATTAATATATTAACTATAGTTAAATGTGCATGTCCGAGTTCAGACTCACTTATAGCTACAGGCTCCTTGGGAACATATCGCCATACAGTGACAGGTCCTCCGGTAACCTGTTGCCATAAGCTCAATTTAATATAATATTATATAAATAATAATTAATTGAGTATTAATTAATTACGTTTATTAGATAATTAATTAAAAATATCATTCAATGTGTCTAAACTTAGACTATTAATGACACTGAATAAAAATAATTTTTAATATTTAATTTTTTAAATTTTAATTAACATTATTATTAATTTATAAAATTATAATTAATTGTATTTTTATTAGTTAATTTAAATATAATCATACATATTAATTGTGTTTGATTTCAAGACACACTAATGGCCATAATGTATAGTTAATTCAAAATTATTATTTTATTTATTAGTTAATCAATTAAACTAATTATTAAAAACTTGGTTTAATTTATTATTATTGTCATTATATTATTATATTATTATTATTATTATTATATTTTTCAGACAACAAAGACTATTGCCGAATGTTGTCCGAGCACTTATGGCGACAACTGTTTCATAAACCTATCGCCATAAGTGCTTTGCACTGCGGTAAGAGCCCTAAGCTTTTACTCACATGTAGCGTTCCCTTCCTCTACTTTCACGCGCGCGCAGCTTTCCCTCCACAGTATTGTCACGCAACTTTCTCTTCCCTTAGCTCATTCTGCATCCACTTCTCTTAGCTCACTTGCCTTCAGCTGTGTGCCGCCTCGATGTTCGTCTCCTAGAAGTTGGGTTTTCTTCTAACTTGCTGCATCCTCCTAAATCCCTCAACTCGTTGCTACCTGCAGCTAGGTTTTCCTCCAACTAGCCTTCACCTCCATCTCCGTCTTCCAGTTGCAGCTCAACTCTGCCTCCACCCTTTCCCTCAACTCGCCACAGCCTGCAAACTCACCTCCTTTGGTGATTTTTAATGTCTGTTTCTTTGCAATTTAATGTGTTTGTTTTTTTTTTTTGGCATTTTACATAGCCAAGTTAGGAGCGAGACACAATTAAAACAAACACAATTTTAATCCTCAAGCTCATCTAAGTTTTAATCCCTAAGCTCGCCTCCCTCATCCCTAAGGTTTTTTTTTTTTTTTGACAATTAATGTGTTTGTTTCAAGCATATTGACTATGTATTTTTTATTTATAATTTTATTAAACTTAATTATAATGAAGTTGTTGGATTTAATTTATTCAAATTAAATTATCCTGTTGCTGAAATTGGTGATTTATTGGAAACTAATAGCTTTAATTGGAGGGTTTAGCACTCAGGAAATGTCAATTTATAAGCTGTTATGCTGCAGAATTTTTTTTAAAATTTTAAAACATAAATTATTTGTTTAAACATAATTTTTATTTGTTAATTGTGCGGTTGGTTATATTTGATAAGTGCATAAATTATTCGTTTAAACATAATTTTTATTTGCTAATTGTGTGGTTGATTATATTTGATAAGTGGGAAATGTCATGCATTGGATTTAATTTTTTGAAATTGGTGATTTATTGAAAACCAATAACCTTTATTGGAGGGTTTCACTATTACAAAAAACACCTTGGGGAGCACTATTTTAGAGCGCTTAGGAAAAAAGCGCTATTAAAAATGGAGGTTGAAAACTACCAGAGCACTTTTTTTTAGTAAGCACTCTACTAAGTCATTATTTAAGAGCTCTCATTTTAAAGAGCGCTCCTAAATTTTTAAAATATTTTTTTTAAAAAAAATTCACATTTGGCAGCTCTTTACAAATGAGTGCTCCGAAATTAAAATAATAAAGAAATTACATAAAACCTATAGGAGCGCTCTACCTACTATTTTTTTTAAATTTTAAAAGAAAAATTATTTGTTCATATTTGAATTAGGTAATCGTGAATTATAGTTAGATAGAACAATGCTCCTTGTTTTAGAATTTGAGAGAGGGGGAGACTAAATTTTAGAATTTGCAAAGAACAATGCTCCTAATAGTAATTGATTGTTCTATTGTCCTTGTTTTAAATGCTTGCATGGGTTGCGACAAAATCCTTTGGTTTCTACAAAGCATATACATAATAGGTGTTACATAGTGAATCTAGAAAAAGTAGTGTACCACAGGATGAGGATGATGATATGGATTTTATTGATCAAATAGAGGATATGTTATATGATATTAGTGTTGGCAACATTGAGCAAGCGCATAAATATGATAGCTTGTGTAATGATTCAGAAAAGTATTTGTATCCAAGGTGCACAAATTATACATGATTAACAACAGTGTTGATGTTGTTCAACTTGAAAATGAAATATTGTTGGAGCAATAAAAGTTTCACAATGTTGCTTAGATTATTCAAAGAGATGCTTCTAGAGGGTAATGAACTTCCGAGTAGTTACTATGAGGCAAAAAAAATGTCCTATGGATTTGGGGTGCCGAAAGAGACATGCTTTGTTAAATCTTAGTTTTGATTATTACAAAATAAGAGAAGTTTGTATTTTACAAGTTTAATAATTAAGAATTAATAGCTTGTAAGGGAATTGGTTATCTTTGCTTTGAAATTTTGACTCTCATGTCTTATTCCCATAGATTTCCTTATTCTTAAATATGTGTCTTATTCCCAAATAGCTTATAAATATGTAATTTTTTTCTTGTATCTATTTAGATTATATTTCTCTCTAAAGATTAAGTATTTGATTTGATACTTAAAGACCTCTTGTATTACTTGAAAGGTGTCTCAAGTGAACTTAGAATCAAAAATTCAAAATTTGAGAGCCTTTAGCATTTTTTTTTGTTTAATGGTCCTTATTTTAGAATAGCTCCTTTATTCCAGAATAGCTTATTCCTGAGTGAACTTCTTTATTCCCAAGTATCAACTCTCTTGTCTATTCTAAATTAGCCCATTTGCGAATAACTATCTTTATTAGAGAATAATGTTCTGATCTTCAAAGCTATTTCTTAATGCATCTTTTCAAAGTCTCTTATTTAGAAATAGCTTTTTTGAGAATAGCTTAATTATTCTTTTCAAAGTCCCTTACGATATAAATGTCTTACTTCAAAATAAGCTTGGTCTTCCTTTCGTATCATCTTTTTCACTATTTCAAAATGAGCCCCTCTTGTTTTGAAAAATGCTTAATACACGATGCTCTGTTTCACTCGTCCAAAATAGAAGATACTCAAAACTCTCTCAGTTCTTCTTCATTTCTTCTTTTGAGAGTAATAAGTGTTATATGAGTTCTCTAGAATCATTCTAAACATGTTCTTGGGATAATTTAAACTTAGTTCAATCTTATTTAGAAAATATTTATTCCTAAATAACTTCGTTCTTCTGAAAGAGCCTCTCACTTACATTGTTAAAATATTTAATGAAAAGAGCTGTTATTTTTCCTTTCTTGCTGTGAGAGAGAAAGCTCATCTGAAAAGCACTATTTCATTACCTCAGTTTGGAGAATGCTCATACAACTCAAAAGAAAGAGGATGACTCTAACAGCCATATTCATGAGTGTTATGGACCATTTATGAACTCTAACTATAAATACAACAATTTATGAAGATGGTGGTGGATACGAATGCACATGAACAAACTCAAGCCATTCATATTTATTGTTTACCAGCTTTTTGAGTTTATATTCATTATGAGTGAGCTTCATTGATTATATATTAACTCTAAGTGAGAATATTTGATAGTAGTTGTTCATTGTTGAACACATTCTGTTCGTCTTTATTTTTCTTCATCTTAACATAGCATCTTAAACTCATAGAGTTTAAGTGGGTTATATCATTACCTTTGTATAGGGGAGTGATTCAGACTTTAATTTAAGTATGGGATTTTATGTAATTACTAAAACTCAGATTAATCTTGGTGCAGTTAGTAGAAAAATCTCAAGTAGTGCTTGAGGACTGAATGTAAGTTCAAGTTATTGGAGTTGAATCAGAATAAATATCTATGCAAGCTTTGCTTCCTTTCTCTTCTCAGTGTTTGGTGATATCATTTTAAACTAATCTTCTAAATTTTATTATTATTACCTAATTTTTTTATAAAGCCTTATTCACCCCTTAGGCAAACTTTCAATTGGTATCAAAGCCTAGTTACTCTTTTTGACTTACTAGTCAAAGTATAAAAATCTTACTAATGGCTAATTTTGTAGATAATAACCTTGAAAAAGGATTGTCTACAACTAGACTGCCTGCATTCAAGGGCGAGGATTATCCCTTATGGAAAAGTAGGATGATGATGTACTTGGAAGCTCTTGACATTGAGATGTTAGACATAGTCACCAAAGGCCTATATGTTTCAATGATAATTGAAAATGATGGGTTAATGAGAGAAAAGAAAAAAGAAGAATGGAGTGACTAGAATAAGCGTCTCGTCAATCTTAATGCCAAGGCCAAGCTTACTATAGCTTATATGCTCAATCGTGCTGAATATGATCATGTCACTCATTGTACAATTGCTAAAAAATATGGGATGCCTTAAGGCAAGCTCATGAAGAAACTGATAAAGTAAAGGAGAATAGAAAGAGCAGTTATATACACGAGTATGAGACCTTCAAAATGAAGGATGGGGAGACCATTAAGGATTTGTATGTCAGATTCACTCACATTATAAATCATCTCATGAATCTAGAAAATAAGTACACTCAAGTAGAGCAAGTAAGGAAGATACTTAAAAGTCTTTCAATAGAATGGCAACTAAAGATCACTACCATCACAGAAGTTCAAGGAGTGTCTATGAGGTCTGTTGTTGCTCTCTTTGGAAGCTTAGAAGAACATGAGTCCACACTTCAATAATATAAGGAAGATATGAATAGAAAGAAAAAGGGATGAGTCCACACTTCAAAATGAGGAATTAGTTACTGAATCCGATAAAGATGAGGAGTTTACCATGATGGTCAGAAGATTTATAAAGTTTTACAAAGGCAAAAAGAACTTTTGGAAGGGCTCATCTAGCAATAAAAAGGATCAAAATGAACCTCTCATGTGTTATGAATGTCAAAAGCTAGGCCACATCAAATGGGATTGTCCTCAATGGCAAAAGAAATAGGAAAAGGAAAAGAAGAAGGAGAAACCTTAAAAAAATATAGCTTTTGCAGCTTGGGGTGACTGTTCTTTAGAAGATGAAGATGAAGAAAAAGAAATAGCTAATTTGTGTCTCGTAGTATGAGAAGAGGAAAAAGACAATCTAATTGAGTTATAATCAAATGAGGTAAACTCTTACTTCCCTTAAGATGAATATGATGACTTGTTTGCATTATTCTAAGAACAATGTAGATAACTTCTACGTGCTAAAAAGATTATTTCAAAATTAGAAGATAATCCTTAGTCTTATTCTGAAAAGAAGAATTATGTGTTAGAAAAGAATGAAATATGTGCTAGTTGTATTGCATTACATAGCCAGAATGACACCCTGAAAAAGGATCTAGCTAAGTTCACTTGGGGTACCAAGATGCCAAACATTCTTATTGGATCTCAACGTTGCATCTCTGACAGATCAGGAATTAGGTATAATCCCACAACTGACACTTATAAGAAAAAGTCAAAGAAGGTTGCAAAATATTATCATAGTTATTTTAAGCCTTTTGTTCATTCATTTAGTCCTTTTATCACCTATGCATTCTATAATAAGAAAGGTCACCATATCAAGTCTTGCCTTCATAGGAAGAATGGCATTAGTGGGTTTATGAGATAGGTTCCCAAAAGGTACTTATGTACCCTAGAGTATGACTAACAAGAAAGGGCCTAAAAAGAAATGATCTCATATTGCAGCTCTGCCTTATTGTCTCAAGAAAGAAAAAGAAAAAGTGGTATATTGACAATGGGTGTTTGAGACACATAATTGGAGATATTGATGAGTTTGTAGAACTTATAGAGAAAGAAGGAGGAAATGTAACTTTTGGTAGAAATAAAAAAGGTCATATAGCTAGCATTGGGAAAGTTGGCAGTGGAAAAGAAGCAAGTATTGAAGATGTTCTATATGTCAAAGTACTCTTTCATAACCTCACTAGTCTCAACCAAAGTTTTGATAAAGGAAACAGGGTCATATTCAATTCTAAATCTTGTATAGTCTAATGTGGAAAGATTGTCCTTCGTGGTGATACAGATGATAATTATTATACTTCTAATTTAGAATATGAATCTTTCATGCAAAACTTTTTTATGAGTAAGTGTGAGGAAAGCTTGTTGTGGCATCGTCGCTTGGCACATGCACATAAAAAAAGTTAGAAAAATTAGTAAAAAATAATTTGGTCATTAGCCTTCCACTCTTAAGTTTTGATTAAGAAAAAATTTGTCAAGCGTGTCAATTTGTGAAACAAACTAAATCATCTTTTAAACCAAAAGATTTTATATCTTCTAAAAGGCCTCTTTAGCTCTTGCATATGGATTTGGTAGGCCCTTCAAGAGTCAAGTTTTGGTGGCAATCTATATACACTTGTGATTGTTGATGATTTCTTTAGATTTCTCTAGATTTACATTGGAAACAAGTTTAACAAATGTATATTTACATCAACTTTCTAAGTTCAGATACATATGGAATCGGTCCTATGTAGTGTCTTAGTCTTCAAAGTCTTGGATAGCAAGAAATCAAGAGACATAAAAGAATTAAAAAGCATTTCACATACAATATCATGGGAAGCCTACCATGTTTGTGATAATCATTCATAGAAAATTATGATGAGTTAGAACAAACCATCGACGAAGAAGCTGATAATTTGGAAGGCAATTCAAATTCTCTTGCTTCTCCTCTACATGGCTCCTAAAATATTGGTATATGATCACATCTTTTATCTTTTTCCCCAAGTTTTTCAATTTGTTGGCCCAATAATTTTAATATCATTTCATAAAAAATATATTTAAAGGCTTGAAAATAAAACATAGTTTCCTTCTAAGAAAATAAAAGAATAAAAGAATTTTTTTTACTATCTAAACACTTGGCAAAACAATTATTGTGTAACAAGGACTCCATCCATTTTATTCAATTAAAAGCATAAGTTTGGAATTCTGCAATTTAAGTACTAAAAAAATTCAAGAACATTAAGGCAAAAATTTTATAAACATCATATTACTAAGCAAATGATGTATCAAAGTTCAATAACAAGAAAGAAAATATAGACCACACATGTTCTTTGGGGAGTACAAGAGCTAGTGGCTCACTCCTTTGGTGCCTTCCCTTGGTTCATATTCAATTCCATTAGTATCATTTAGTTGTGAGAATAAAAATTCATAAGGTATACTTCATAGCGATTAAATGCAATATGTTAATGCACAAGATAAGTAATCCCCCTTATTGCTTCATCCAGCTTTATACTATTGTTTGGAACCATAGGTTTATCCACGATCTATCCCGACACTAGATTGATGGCCAAAGCTTCTCCAGTGCTTGAGATATACTCAGCCAAAGGTACAAAGTCCAAATCTAAACTATGACTCTAGCCCTCTTTAACAAAACCAACAATAGGTGCTACTATCTCACATTCCCCCTTTGCATACCCAATCAAGTAAGTATTGAGAAACGAGATTATGAAAAAGGCCAACCACTATATGCGAATTGAAGGCAAACTATGATGTCACTGAATCATACATATATATGTGTGTGTGTGTGAGTGTGTCAACATCATCATCTCCTCAACACATCCCTAATGCATGCGCATATCGCACATATATAGCATTCACAATGCATACAAGTATGCTTAAAAGATGAAGTTTCTTATTAATTGGATCATTAACTCATATTACAATCCTAAATAAAAAAACTACAAATTCCAAATTTTAAAAAACTAATTTGAATTCACAAGTATGGTTGAAAAAGAAAACACTAACAAGAACATACAATTAAATATATAATTATACAAATTTGTTATATCATACAAAAGTTGCAAATCTTTGAAAAACCTTGAGTTACCTATTTTTTGTGAGTTTACAATTAGTCAAATAGCAAATATAAGTAGTAAGAACTCTTAATAAAAGTTTATATAAGTCACACATGCAAAAGTATTAATGTGCATGATTTGCAGTTGCTAACACTTTGTTTGGTTTGAAGGGAGGGAAGGAGAGGAGAGGGGAGGGGAGGGGTTTTAATGAAAGAGAGAACTTTGTTTGGTTCAAGAAAGGAGGGGAGGGAAAATAATTATATATGAACAATTATGTCCTTACCTTGCTAAAGTTTTTTTTCCTTATTTTTTATATTTTAAATAAAATATATCTTTGAAATTTAAAAAAGCAAGGATAAAAATATACATCTCACCCATTAAACCAATGAAAACATTTTATTTCAAAAAAGATCAAATATTTATATTAAAAAGATAAAAATATAAAATACAATAAAATATTAGTTAATATAAAATACAAGTTAATATATAAAACGCAATGGCAAAGACCACAATCTGAATGCGGGGAGAAGCAATGGTGGATAACGATATGAATGGGGGGAGCAACAACGACGGACAACGTTTTGAATAGAGGGAGCAACAATGGCGGCGCGAGTTAGGGAAGAGAGATGGCAACATGAGCAACTGTGAAGAACTTCAACGCCAGTGACAATATGAGCAAAGGGAACAGTGATGACGGCGTGTGATGGGGAAGATGGACAGCAGACTGAGTTGAGGGAGATGGATTGTGGTGCGGCCTTGGGGAGATGGAGGCTGTAACAATTTAGGGAGAGGAACGATGGCCTGAGTTGGGAGAGGCACAAGAGCAGGAAGGTATTTTCAGATTATTATATTCCAATAAGAAAAAATTAGTCATAATAAGTCGTATTATACAGCTCCCTTCCTCAACCTCCTATTTTGGAGAGGAGGAAAATTTAAGAAAAAAAAATTATTATCTAAACAAGGGGAGGGGAGCAAAATCCCTCTCCTCCCCTCCCCCAACCAAACATGCTCCCCTCCTTTTCCCTTAAATTAAACATGGGGTAAAAGTTATCTTAAAGCTATTCTAATATTATTCTAAATTTTTAACATTATTTTAAGACCTTAAAACTATCTCATAAAAACTAACATTCTTTTTAAATTTATATCCTTTTATAATTTAATTAATTTATTACAGTAGCCAAATTTTCCGCTGAAGTTTTGATTATAGAAATTTTCCAATCCATAAAGCTTAATATAAATTCATTTTACATTTATATAATATTATCATATGTATATAAATATAAAATGGAAGCATTTTGGATTTGGTTGATAGTGTTCATGAGTGCCGAATTCAGAAAACAATTGGAAGAAATTCTAGAAGCCAGGTGAAAGTAACGGACTTGGCTCCCCTGTAGTGGCGGAGCCACGTGTCGGTGGAGGCGGCCATACTTGCGGAAAATAACATCTATGGGGTATGTATTTTTATATTTTGCAGTTTGCTCCCTCTTTTTTTATACTTTGCACCCCTTATTTTAGTATTTTAAACTTTAAACCCATTTCAACCTTACATTTAGCCCAAATTCAAAATTTAATTTTTTTTAACTCAAAGCCTAGTGAATATTAGCTCTTGATTTCACTATACCTAAATATTAATATTATTTATTAATCCTTTAAAAAAATAAAAAAAAATTAATTTGACTAAATTAGGCCCGTGTCATCCTCATCTTGAGAATACTAGTCAAGGACTATTCAGGAAAAAAGAAAATAACAAATGAAAATTGAAGATTTAAGAGTAAACTCGTAAATACTTTTTGCTAGCTTATTGCGCTTGTAAGTTTGCAACTGAAAGTTGAATTAAAAAACAAAAATAAAAAGAGAAAAAAAGAGAAATAGTGTATTTGAAAGAGATTGAAAAGTTTTTGTTGTACCAAAGTCTTGGCTCTGCCCACTTGATCTAGGATCTTAGCTTTGTTATTGCTTCCCACCTCTGACGGAAGCCTCCACTATAGCTGAGGGTGACTTTGGGCCATCTGGATTTATTTGAATGGTCCATATTTAATATTTTTTTATTTTATTTTATGATTAAGGTGTATGTTTGTCCTAAAGTATTTTCTGAGGAGCCTCCAGCATCTTAAACTATTGATTGAAACAATTTTATCTTTGAAGTAATTAAAAAGGGGCATTTTTGCCCTTGCAGTCAAATTTTCAACGTTGATCATTAGAGAATTTAATGAAAAGGGTAAAAATACTTTGTTTAAATTACTTTAAAAGTAAAATTAATTTAACTAATAGTTTAGGATGTTGGGTGCTTCTCAAAAAATACTTCAAGGGCAAAAATATACATTTATCCTTTAATTTATTAAAATAAAAATTATAAAAATTATAACAATTTTAATAAATCTGTTTACTAGTATGGACAACATTCGGATTTGGTATGGATGGTTCAAACTTAATATTTAAAATTTTAATATTAAAATTGTAATGTCTAGAATATATGTGGATAGTTAATTTATAAAAATAATAAAATTTTAATATTATATCTGAACTATATATATTAAATTTGGACTTTGATGACAAAATTATTAAAAAAAATTTAAAATTTGTATAATTTTTATTTTAATAAAATAAATTAATTTTGGATCATCTAAGTAAATCTGGATGGTCCCGATTAGAGGCTTCCCTTGGATCGAAAGTCCGAAAGTAACTACAGCCAGGAAATGGACAAAAATGTTCAAGGAGGGTTCCGCGCATATACATATATAGGGTTCCGTGCATATACATATATAGGCATATATAAAAGTGATGCTTGACACAAGATAAAAATTTATAGATGAATAGAGTGGTAGAGTTTTCACTATGTTATATATTTAAACTTATAAATTTATTAAATTAAACTAATTTCTTTCTTCTTATTATTATATTATTTCCATACCTATATTTTTAAAGATAAATTTAAGATGATTTGACATAATTTAAAATTTAATAAGATTCTGATTATTATTACTACTACTACATTCTTTTAATTCATTTTTTTGTTAGTTTCAGATATTTTGATAAATTTAATTTCTTTAATTATTACTTTTTTCTTATGCCCTACTCTTTTAGGCTCAATGCTTAATACTATGTTCTCTTTAAGGTGTCTGTTGGCACTCTAAGGTCCAATATAATTTAAAATGTTACAACTAATGAGATGAAGTAAAATAGGTGCAATTTTATTTTATTTATTTTTTAAAGCTATGAAATCTTAAAATTTCTTGTCTATGGATGAATGGTTTCAAGAACATCAAATGTGTGCGGTCTTTCTCAGTTGACTATAAGAGATCATCCAAAGTTGAAATTATTGTTCACACTGTCCACAGCTAAAACCTTAACATGTATCATTGTTGTTTTTAACAATTGAGAGATGTGGAGAGTTGCAATATGTTATAGAAGAAGAGATCAATGAACTATCAATGATAGTTGAATCTAGCAGAAAGAACTGCTCCATCATAATGTGACAAATCAAGATTTAAATCCTTGCTATTATGAGAGATTTCCATGTTGAGCACGTAACTGTGTCTCAAACAAGATTACTTCTAATAGAAGCAATAAAAAAAAAAAGATCAATGAACTATACCTGAAAGATCTACGGACTATGGCAACGATGAGAGCTTTCTTTAATTTCCAAAGTGGTACCACCTTCTTGATGGTGCTTTATACTTTTCTTTCATGAAGAAGAATGTGCTTACTTCAAAAACTTTTGTTATGCCTCATGTATATATGGTAAAGGAGAGCAAAGAAAAGAATCTCAACAAGTGACATATAATAAGCAAAGAAAATGGGTATAGCAATTAATTAGGATACGAAACTTGTTACTTTCCAGAGACAAAAAGAAAAGAAGAAGGAAAAAAAGAATCATTGTTTGAGTGGCTCATACTCTTATGTGATTCTTGCTTCCATATAAAAAGCTATGCAATTATCAATTTTAGTTCTTCCACACATTTCTTAGACATTTGCAACTATTCCTTCCTATGTGCTCTCTGTGATCATCAACAAGAGGTTAGTGTCTCGTAATTATCGTTCTCAGTGCCTATGGTTGATTTGTGTTTTCCCTGTGAAAGTTATTATACGTAGATAATATATATCGTTTTTCAATCATTGTTTAGCTTTATTTTATTTTATTTTGGAATGAAAATTGTTCAATCCTTTCATCTCTTATTATATTCTTATCCACCAATCCCATTTCAGTTTGTTTTATGTTAACTAATTCACAGACTCCTCCTCAATTAACTTTGATTCATTTTTCAATTTTTTTATCTATTGATTATTTGTTGTGGAAGAACTACTTATTGAAATATATATATTGATTACTTTTCATTTAGATTTGTTTTATAGATTTCAATTTTCGTCATCATATATTGAGGGCATCTTTTTTTTTTTTGTTTGCTGATTTACGATTGTAAGTGTGTGTGAACTATTCTTGGCTAAAGGGATTGCTCTCATTTATTGCTTACAAAGAAATTTCGTTTTATTTCCAATTGTTGCATATAAATCTCATCAATATTACATACTTGTTTTGCATTTACATTGATTCTTTTAATTTCTCATCAATACTTAAATTTTTATGCAATTTTTCTTGGCAGATCAAGTGCTTTTGTCTTCTTGAATTGAGTGAAGATTCCTGATCTTTTCTTTCTTCTTCGTCCTATTCTTTTTCTATATTACAAAAAAAAAATCAAAAACAAAAAAAAAAAGGAAAAGAAGGGTTCTTTGTGAAGCACCATTGAGATCTCCTCTACAAAAAGGTAAGTATATATTTTGTTCAATTGTTATTGATTTTTTTTTTAGTATTTGTTGATTGCTATATAATAATTTTGCATTTTCAGCCTTCTAGTGTTAAATTTAGCAGGATTTCAATGTGTTAAATTTGATGCGCTGACTTGTTTTACTTACTAATTTAGTGAGACAAATAAACTCAACTTATTTAACCCTTGAGTCAAACAACTCAATTGGTGGCCTATTATATTAGCAGGTTAGCTCCTATATAACTCATCATAGTATTAAAATGAAAAATCCAAATTAATAAATCATAAAATAAAATAAATAATTGCAACTAAAAATAAAAAAAATTAAGGAATATATCAATTATGCCAATGAAAAGAGTTTTGCTTTAGGAATTTGAATTGGACCATTCTTTGAATTTTGAAGGAGGCAATCGGTGATCTCAATTACAATTTTTTTAAAAAAGTTAAGATGTCTTGTAATATTTAAGCTGATATTTTGTTTATTCTTCCAAAAATAAAAGGACACATTGTTGTTTATCCTCTATTTTAATTTCTGATGGTTTCTACTTTATTGATTAAATGAAACATTTATGCCATTCTGCTCAAGTACACACATATAGTCTGCAATAAGGAAATTACAAGCATTCCTTCGTGCTCTCCAAGTATTCCTGGACAAAGAGGTTAGTTCAATAGCCTAGTTTTTTTTTTTCAAAAACTTTAATTTATATTTATTTATTAATTATTTCTCATATGTGAAGAATAAAATCGAGGTCTTTTGTACTCAATGTGAGAGCTCTTTAATATCTACACTTCTATAAATTTCTATGCCAAGAGGTGACCAGGTCTTATTAAAATGTTGTTTTAATACTTCGTCATCAAGTTCTTTAATGAATATAATATATATATATATATATATATATAGGAAACATATATTGGAAAAAAGGTTTAATTTTGTAGTATTATTGAAGGATTGATATGTAAATTTTATGGACTTGTCATATTTTATTTGAAATGTAGATAACAAACATTTACAAATTTATATATAATAGTTCCTTTAAAAAATGACCGTGTAATATTATTTTTAAACTCTACCTTTTGCAATGAAAAAGATAGATGTATATAAAAAAAAAATTATTCATTTTTTTGTAATTTTATTTTAATTACAACCTTTTAATTTTCCTAAAAAATTTAATTTCTCCTTGACCTATCCATCAACTGCAAAATGTTATTTTTACCATCTAAAGTTTTACTTTTCTCATCTTAAAAAAAAATTCCTAGTTATATCTCTAAAAAATTTCAGTCGATGATCAATTATACTATATAGTCAGAAGTTTTTCTTCTGAATTTTAAGAAATGTAAAACATCTCACCTTTTTTTAAATTATTTTTCAATTTTAAGTCACTATCCAATTCACATTAACAATTTTTTCTTGTATTTTTTGTACAAATTGTTCAGTTCGCTGCTTGATGTTCATTTCAAGATATTAATAATTCTAAAAAATGCTAGCATGTTGAATTTAATTAAACATTTTCAAACATATTAACTAATTGACCCTTCCTTTTACTGACTATAGATATTCTTTTCACAGGAAGGTCTGACACTCATTTGAGCTTTTCAATCCCCACTTCTATTTCCTGGAAGAGGTAAACTTATGGTCAGTTTATTTCAACTTATTTTATAAAAAAATCATTTATTTTTTAAAAAGATATATTTTAAAGATATCATACAATTTTAAAATAATTAGATAATAAATTATTTTTATAAAACAAAAATCAAAGAAGATATGACGATGATAAAATTTAAAAATAATTGATTAATAAATACTTTTTTATTATTACAACCAAACATGAAATAATGTTTTCTTTTTATAAAATCTCTTCAAAATAAATGTCTTATTGTCTCTAAACTATTTAAAAATTACTTATTTTTTAATCTTAAACAAATAGGTCCTTAATTGACAGATCTTATAATAATATCTTGCAAGAATTTGTTATTAATTATTTGAAACCAATATTTTAATTTTAACAAAAATATAATTGGATTTAAATCTCAATCAGAATAACCCTGTATTATTAATTATTTCAAATACTAAGACTTGTTCATTTTGTTTTTTTTTAAGAAAAGCTGAGGCATCATATAGATAAAATTCTTATTTTTCTTATCTACCAAAAAATAATTCATAGCTATCTCTAAAAAATATTACAGTCATTGATTGATATTTTGTTACTGACAAAAACACTTCTGAATTTTATGAACTTCTAACAAAAAGTTTTGTTATTTTTATTTTGTTACCTTGTTTTTTTTTTTGGGCCCCCCAATTCCAATTGGTCTCTCTTCATGGAACATCACTTTTTAAAATTTTTAATTATTATTCAATTTACACCGACAATTTTCCTCCTAAGTTTTTTTCACAGTTTTCTTTTTTTGGACTGGCTGCTTTACATCATTTCCATATTTGGCTACTAGGCATTGCAAAAGTTTCATTTAGTTTGGCCACTTCTATCTTTACAAGGTAAATTTTACTGTTTCTTATACACGATTTGTTTTATCTGCACTCTTTTTTTTTTAATTGATTGTTTAGTCTTTTTTATGTGAATATAGGATGAATAAATTTTAATTAATTTATTATGAACTAACATAAATTGATTAATTAAATAATCAGCTTTATTTTGATAGAACCCTAAATTGCAAATCTACAGTAAGTCGTTTGAGGCCAGTTTATAAGTCTTTATAATTTCTTTCAATTTTAAATTAAATCTTTGTAGTGTATTTTATGTAAATTGAGTCCTTAAAATTTGATTTATTAAATCTATCCACCCCTGAAGGTTAAAAACCCTGAATTTCTTCTTTTTTTAAAAATAAAATTTAAGCTATGGGTCAAGGAAATTTTGGATCTTAAACAAGTTTTTGGTTATGATGTTCTCTTTTCAATATTTTAAAACAGTGGTCCATTAATAAATGTTAATTTTGACAGTTGACAAAATATATAAAATCAATTCTCGTATGAACTTCACAAGTGTTTTTTTTTTTTAGAAAATTAATATTTCATTAATGAGAACTTAACTTCTAGGGATTAAACACATACATACATATATATAAAATACACCGAACTGTAGAGGCTTGATTCAAACAAAATAAACTACAAGAACATAATTTAAAATTGAGGGAAATTATAAAGACTTGAGATTTAATTTTCCCTAATAATTTTGTATGTAACTTTTGATATCTCAAAGTGATTAAAATTTTTTCACTATCTTCATTTTTTGGATTCTATTTTAATTAGTTTTTTTATTAAATCTTAAAAAAAGAAGGCAAAGATTTGTTTTTGGTTAAAAAATATTCCTCCACATGTGATTATTTCCTTGTAGTTTATTTTATTTGAACTAAATCCTTATAATTTGCTTCGTTAAATACATTTGTCCCTAAAAGTTAAAATCGACAAATTTCTTCCTTTAAAAAAAACTAAAATTTAATCAATATTATAGTTTATTAAATGATTAAATAAATTTATAATTAATTATATAATTTTCATAACTCAAAAATAATTTACACAAGTATTAAATCAATTTTTTCTTTTTTAGCCAAAGTGTTAAATCAAATTTCGAAAGTTTTTTTGTTTTGGTAAAATTAATCTTTCATTAACAATTTAAAACTTTTAGGGATTAACATATCTAATAGATAAAAATCTAATAATTTAATTCAAATAAAATAAACCGTAGGCGATAGTTTAAAATTGAGCAAAACTATAAGGCCTTAGGGTTAATTTTCTCTAATTATTTTGTATGTGATTTTTGATATCTTAAAGTGATTGAAAATTGCCACTATCTTCATGTTTTTTTATTCTATTTTCGTTAAGTGATGCAGAAATCAGGCAAAGATTTTTTTTTTTGGTCAAAAAATATGCCCACCCGCATGTGGGGACAAATATCATTAAGTAAATCTCTCATTGGAAAATAATAAAGTCCAGTATTGCATATTTAAAGTTGATGCTTCTTACATAAATAAAGCATTTTAAAACTTCTCGTTTCTTTTAATTTTTTAAATGACCCCAATTCCAATTAGTTTCTCTTCATGGAACATCACGTTTTCCTTCTTTTTTCCCCTTTGTGTATAGTTTTTTGGATTGGCTACTTGAGGATCACTTCAATATTTTCCTATGCCCTACTAATCATTGCCAAAAGATTTATTTAATTTGTCTATTTCAATCTTTACAAGGTAAATTTTGTTTTATATTTATGAACAATTTATCTTGTGATCTTCTTTTTAATTTATTGTTTAGGTTATTATGAGTTGGGTATAATATAGAATGAATTAATTTTAATTAATTTATTATGAATAAATTAAACAAACTTGTCCAATTTTAGACTTAATTAAAACTTTTTTAGTGGGAAAAAGGCTTGTTGTTGTTGTTGTTGTAAATAATCAGCTTTGTTTTTTTTTTTTCCTTTGGTACAAATAATCAGCTTTGTTTCGATAGAACCACAACTTGCAACGCATAGTAAACTGTACCAGGACACTAACTAATAAAGGGTAAATCAAATTGTGCGTATAATCATGTGAGAAAATTAATCTACAAGTCCTTAGATATAGTTTCTCTTAATTTTAAATTAAGCCCTTGTATTTTATTTTGTTTGAAATGTCTCCCGAAGGTTGGGCTTCTTTAATTCTATTTTCTATTCTTATGTTCTTAAAATAATTCTATAGAGTAATGTTTTAGAACAAGTTTTGGAAACAAAAAAAAAAAAGAATAAAATCTGTTTGAATCATTACTATAATAAAAAACATATCTGATCTAAATTGGTAAAATGAAGATTGAAAAAATTATTTATTTCATTAACATAATTATCATAAATGAAAACATAATATTTTCTGTCTTTTCTCTAATTTTACTTTAATTTGCAGCACAAAAGTGACAAAACATAAAGAAAAAGTTATGATTTTTTTGTTTTTCAGAACCACTTTTTACTTTTTTAGTTTTAGAATAGATAATAGAAATCATATTTCAAACATGTTTTTAAATTTTTATTTTTCAGACCAAATTTTTTTTTCCCAAAACAGGTAATCAAAAAGGAACAAATCCCCAAATTTCTCCTTTAATTTTTTTAAAGTTTTATAACTCAAAATTAATTTACACAAGTATTAAATCAGTTTGCTTCTTTTTTTGTCAAAAATATTAAATCATATTTTGTAAAAAATTTAAATTTTTTGTTTAGAAAAAATCAATAATTTATTAATAATTTGAACCTGTAAGTTTGATAGACTTAACATATCAAACAATGAGGGCTTAATTCAAAGAAAGTAAATTATAGGACCCTAATTTAAAATTTAGAAAAACTCTATAAGGACCAAGGAATTAAATTTTCCTAATTATTTTGTTTGTGTAACTTTTGATATCATAAAGATGATTAAAAAATTTGTCACTACCTTAATTATGATCATATTTATTAGTAATCGTAACGAAATTAGGCAAAGAATTTTTTTTTTTTTGGGTTAAAAAATGTGGCCTCATATATGGCGACCATTACCTTCACATGTTTAATATTGCCGCTTCTTACATAAATCAAGCATTTTTAAACTTTTCTATCTATTTTTTGATGAAAAAATTATAAATGGGTCTCATCTCCTATCACTTTTTGAAAATACTCCCAAGCCCCGGGATTGTTTGCAATTAATACATAAAAGCTCTCAGACTTATACCGTTTGACTGGCACTGATTGACCACCGGTGATTGTTGATCAAAGGCTGACAGCCATTGATAGGTCACTAGCTAGTGTTGGCTGGTCGAAAAATAAATTTCTTGAAAAAATATTTTTATTAAATTATTCATATTTTAATAGTTGCAAATCAAACATAACGGATTTACAAGTAAATTTTTAAGGTTCACAACTCAAACTTCTTACATTTACAATTTAACCTCTTTACAATATTAATAAGTTATATATAATAGTCAACTTTTAAATTTACAAGTAATTTGACAGGAATTACAGGTTAGGCATCTTAAAATTTATATGCAAATTTAAAA